>NC_133205.1:44250677-44255677 GCF_958299795.1 Porites lutea
CCTGCTCAGGAACAAGAGCAACAAGAGCAGATACGCGACCAAGAACAGGCCCGCGAAGAACCGAGGCAAGAATCTTCATCCGCAGAAGTACCCCCCCCGGTGCTGTCCCCCCCCTCACCGGATGACTCGGATATCCTGGACTCACAGGGGCTGGTAATTTTACGTAGCCTCTTTGGCAGTGATGACAGCTTGGATGCCTTCTCTATCCCCCCCGATGACCCCCCTGACAACTCAACCCCCGCTGAGGATGACACTAATGCTGGTGCTGACGATGATGATGATATGAGCTCTGATGACGATAATGATAATGATGATGGTAGTGAGGAGGGTAGTGAGGATGGTAATGATGTTAACGACGATGATGATGACGATGACGATGATGATGACTATGACGATGCTGTGGCCGAGAAGGAAGCCGCTGACCATACTGAGGAATCCCAGCCCTTATTTTCCTCTACGGAGGCCGAGCCGACCGTAGAACCGACAGTCCCCCCGGACCCCCCTATCCAGCAGGAACAGTCTGGCTTCGGGCCGATGCGCTCTGGTCGCCGTTCGTCCCGACGCCATCCAGCTCCGATGCCGGAGCCCCTATTGGCCCTGCACAGGAGGGCCACTCATCCAACTCCTGTGCCGTCAGGGAGAGCGGCTAGGGACTTATCCGCGGTTTCCGCGGATTCCCTGTCTGCTCCCCCTTCTACTTCTTCTGATCACGGTAACGATCCTGGGCCGGTCACTTGAATTTTTACGCCTTCAATTTCAAGATAGTGACCTTAAATTCTCGGGGTTTTGATCGCAAAGCCGATCTGATCTTTGATCTTGTGCGTGCAAACTATGATATCGCGTTTTTTCAGGAGTCGCTTATTTCTACTGATCAGCAGATTAAGTCCCTGTCTGCTCGCTGGTCCGGACCTAGTTTCTGGTCCCCTGCCATAGGTAGACAGGGCGGGATTTGCGCTCTTTTTCATCCTTCATTCGAGGGTAAATGTCTTTCGTGGCGTAAAGATTCAAGCGGTCGTGTTCTTAGTTTTTTAATTGATTTTTCTGGCTGTCAAATTAACCTTCTTGGTATTTACGCTCCTACTAATCCGACTGAACGTAAATCTTTTTTTGAAAATCTGCATGAATTTTTTATCCCGGCAGGTAGCACTATTATTTGCGGCGATTTTAACGGTTACGTTAGTGATCTGGATAAATTCGGTGGTAATATTTCTATTTGTCGCGCTATTTCAGATTTCAAAGAGCATTTTCACTTAATTGATATCTGGCGTAAACAACACCCTAAGTCACGCGAGTTCACCTGGTTTAATTCCGATTTCTCTATAGCTAGTCGCCTGGATAAATTTTATGTTTCTTCTGATCTTGTACAGTTTATTTCCTCCTCATCTATTCGTCCGTGTTGTTTTTCCGATCATGACCTCGTTGATCTTGTGATCGATCTTTCTCAATTTTCCCCCCAAGGCCCCGGTTTATGGAAATTCAATAACTCTTTGCTAGCCGACGCCGATTTTTGCGACCACTTATCGTCCCGTATTTCAGATTTAGCTAATTGTATTTCCCGATTTTCTTCACTTAAAAATTGGTGGGAGTTTCTTAAGCTCAGTCTTAAGGAGGAGTGTATAAATTTTGCTAAGCAAAAACGTACCGAATTAAATCGTGAGAAGGTTACTTTGACAAACCGCTTAATTCTATGTAAACAACTCTTAATTCAAGGTGATGCCTCAGTCTCGGCTGAGATCATCGCCTTGGAAGCTCGCCTTTTTGCTTTATTTAGTTTAGAAATTGATGGAGTTAAGACGAGAAGTAGGGCCCGTTGGATCGAAGAAGGCGAAAAGCCTACTCGGTATTTTTTCCGTTTAGAACGAGAACGAATTGAGAAAAATCGCGTAATTTCCATGCATGATTCAAATGGTAATGAGGTTACCTCCCGTGCTGACCTTGACCGAGTGCACGTGGAGTTTTACACTCAATTGTTTTCTGAAGAACCTGTTGACATGGCCTGTCAACAACATTTATTTTTTCAACTGAATACTAAGCTTACTCCTGATGAATCTTTTTCTTGCGACGGGCCTATTTCTCTTGAAGAACTCGCCGAATCCGTTAAAAGTTTATCCCTAAATAAATCTCCCGGACCCGATGGGTTTACTTTAGAATTTTACTTAAAATTTTGGCATCTCTTAGCTCCTTTGTTGTGTCGTTTGTATAATTTCTGCTTCACAGAGGAATGCTTACCTGAATCCTTGCAAACCAGTGTAACGCGCTTGATTTTTAAAAAACGCGGTGACGTTAAAGATTTAAAGAATTGGAGACCTATCTCACTTTTAAACACCGATTATAAAATTTTGTCTAAGGTTATTACCTTGCGGTTATCTCGTGTTTTGGGTAGCCTTGTTGACCCGGATCAGACCTGTTCTGTTCCTGGTCGCTCGATTACCTCTAATGTCACCTTATTACGCGATGTTCTAGATTATATTGAGCGGACGAATGAATCTGGTATTCTTGTTAGTTTAGATCAAGAAAAGGCTTTCGATCGTGTAAATCATTCTTTCTTATTCCGCCTCCTAGAGCATTTAGGCTTCGGACCTAGCTTCGTTAAATGGGTTCACACACTTTACACTGGTGCAAACATGCGTATCATTCTTAACGGATATCTTTCTGGCAAAATCGAATTAAAGAGAGGTGTTCGCCAAGGCGACCCTCTCTCTCCCTTACTTTATGTTTTGTGTGTAGAGGTCTTGGCCTCTCAAATTCGTTCTTCTCCTTTTATTTCTGGGTTTCTTTTACCAGGTTCTGGTGGCGCGCATTTCCGTGTCCGCCAGTATGCAGACGACACAACCACCTTTCTTAAAAATGTTTCTTCTTTAGTACAATTATTTAATTTAGTTTCTATTTATGAGAGAGGGTCGGGTGCAAAATTAAATCGTTCCAAGACTGAGGCCATGTGGCTCGGCGCGTGGAGATCGCGCGCGGACGAGCCGCTTGGCCTCACATGGGTTAAGAAAATGAAGGTGTTAGGGGTATGGTTCGGAGTTATCCCAGTTGAACAAGATAATTGGTCATCTAAGTTAACTAAGCTTGAAAAATCGATTAATTTGTGGAAATCTCGTTCTCTCTCTTTATTAGGTAAATGTCTCATTGTTAATGTAATCGGTCTTAGTAAATTCTATTATCTAGCGCGCGTTCTTTTACTTCCTGAATGGGTATCTCGTAGAGTCAACCAGCTTATCTGGCCCTTTATATGGGGCTCGAAAATCGAAACTGTTTCTCGTAAATCGTGTTCTTGTAGTGTTCCTGAAGGAGGTCTCGGCCTCACCAATTTTCCTCGTAAATGTGAAGCTTTACGCGTTTCGTCTCTCGTGGCTACTCTTAACGATCCAGATGATAAAAGTTTCTTTTTGTGTAAGTATTTTGCCGGGTGGCACCTAGCTCGTTTTCTTCCTCAATGGTTGCCTCTAAGAGATAATTCTTCGCCTCATTCATTTAATCCTACTAGCTTTTACTCTTCTTGTATATCGACTTTATCGCGCCTAGACTTAACTTTCGTTCCGCTTACTACTAAGGCTATTTATAACGCGCTAAACAAAAACTTTTCTCCGCCTTCTCTACACCGCGCATGGGTCCCCTTCCTCGGCCCAGGCTTCTCGCTTCGCGATCACTGGGCCAAGGTGAGGGACTCCCTGTGTGATAATCGCGTTAATGATCTTTTCTGGTTAATAACCCTTCGGGGTATCAAAGTTCGCGATGCTTTGTACCGTTGGGGATATATACGTTCTAGTCAGTGTGCGGTATGCGGCCGGAGGGAGACAATTGATCATTGTTTTCTTAACTGTCCTCGTGCTAAAAGAGTCTGGGCTCACTTTCGTCCCCTCCTTTCCGCTGTAACTGGTTCTCGATTCCTTGTTAATCTGCTTACTATTTTCTTCTTCGCCTTTCAATGTGATCCTAAAAAGAGTCTTATCGCGCGTTTTATTATTAAGAATATCGTTTACTCAGTCTGGATGTTTCGCAATAAGAGCACTTTTTACAACGGTCGCGAAGATGCTTCCGCGCTCATTAAGTACGCGCTCCATTCTATCAAGGGAAGGGTGAAATTAGACTTTCACCGCCTCCCTCGGGAGAAATTCGTGCGCACCTGGGTAGACCCAGGCTTCTGCATCATTCGCAACGATATTCTTGTCTTCTGTTTCTAGTATAATTCCACTTTGTATAACTTTAGGTAGTAGTTGTTTCTTCTGTACATAGCGAGTTTATAAGTGAATAAAGTATGTGGTTTTTATAAAAAAAAAAAAATCTGTTCTTATCAGCTTAATATCTGATACGCTGCTCATTGAGCAGCTCATATATTAAACTGATTTTTGGAATTGGGCTGTGGAAAGGAGGCTTGCCTCGTCCCAGCCACGGGTTGCCTCGGTATAGCACTACCTCCGAGTGCGGCCCACTTCCCCTTGGGGAAGAAATATTCAATTAATAAGAGACATGTATTTCTATATTTTTTTCCTGTGCTTGTTTTTTCAACATCTGGGTACCCTGTGGCTCACTGGTGTCCCCCGCGTCAGGCTTCTATTTAGGCGAGCCGTCGGTCACATAACTGGAGTCCTGTGGCCGTCTGGACTTGCGCAGTTACCACAAGGGCCCTAAGAGGAAAGCAGTTTTTCCGCTGCCGGTCGTTGGTCCTAGCTTTTCATACTTACCTGACGCGGGAGGCACTGTGATCAAGGAGGCAGTCCTCTCAAGGTGAGGCCCTCTCATTGCACTTCGATTGGGTTGACCCTTGCGATTACCCCAAATGTGGGTAACTCGAGCGTATAATTTCTGGTAGTGGGGACCTGCGTTCGCGCTAGTCCCCGGTTTAGTAGTAATTATTGTATCTAGCGCGGTCCACAGGTTATTGAAAAACACGCGCGCCAATGATACAACTGGTAACGTGCGCGCGTGTGATTGTTTCACATACAGGTGATCGATCGATACAAACAAAACAGCACAGAGAAAGAGAAGAAGAGAAG
>NC_133205.1:44268177-44273177 GCF_958299795.1 Porites lutea
TCTGTTCTTATTACCTTCTCTACTTCGGATTACCGCGACCGTTTTCTACGCAAATCTGCTTTTGTGGTTCGTAGAGTAGCACGTGTTTCTCATCCTGCTTCTCGCAGATTAACATTTGTGAACGTTTATGATGCTCCGCATGAATTACCTGACTCGGCAATTCGCGAACGCCTTAGCGTTTACGGTCGAATTTATTCTATCCGAAGAGGTAAATGTCAGGAATTTCCTGACGTTTTCAACGGCGTCCGTCATCTCCGAATGGCACTATCCAGCGACATACCTTGTTTTCTTCGCTTTGGAAAATACCAGGTGCGAGTCAAATATGATAATCAGCCCAAGACCTGCCGAAAATGCGGCTCGGATGAACACCTTATTAAGGATTGCCGGAATAAGATTTGTTTCAATTGCGATCAGATCGGACACGTCTCCCGTGATTGTCCTGAGGACAGTAAATGCTGTATTTGCAAGGATACGTCTCATTTCGCGATTGATTGCCCCCATTCCTGGTATAAACGACCCACGCTTAAAGAAGTTGGAACTACGGAACGCCCCGCTGCCAATGATGACCGTGATCCTCTCATTGTCAACGACGATCGTGATCCCTCTGCTGCTAATGATCGCCCCCCCCCTGCGGATATTTCACTTAACGAAGTGCAGGCTACTGATGCTGACGCTACTCAGCCTTCTGGTGACTCTTCACACCGGCCGATTCTGGATTCCCAGGGATCTTTAGTACCCTCCCCGTCCCCTGTCATCCCTTTACTTGAGGAGGTTTTTGGTTCTGACGACCTGGATGATGACAGAGATGTTGATTTTAGTACCGCAGATGAAGATGAGGAGGATGATGAGGAAAGCAGTTCCTCTGAGGATGACAGTCCTGCCGAGCGCTCCGATGGTGAGAATGATTCCTCTGTAGCTGATCCATCTGTTCGCGAATCTGATGTTCTTGCTGTTGCGACCAAGAAGAGAAGGAAAGCTCCGCCAACGCGGAAACCACAGCGTATGAGATCTGATGGCCCTACCCCCCCCTCTCGCACACCTACTCGTCCGTCTCTGGTGACAAGTAAGAGATTGCGACCCAGTAATGATCCTCCGGACGTTACTTGAATTCCTTTCCCTTCAAGGTTATTTCACTGAATGTAAGGGGTTTTGAGAAAAATGCAGACGCGTTTTTCAATTTAGTTCGCAAAAATTATGATTTCGGTTTTTTTCAGGAGACCTTGATTTCTGATCAGAAATCAATTGTCTCCTTATCCTCTCGTTGGCGCGGTAAGAGTTATTGGTCCCCTGCAATCGGGAAGCAGGGCGGTGTTCTTGTTTTGATTAATGATCGTTTTGATTGCGAAGTTCTTTCTTGGAAAAGGGATTCAAGTGGTCGCCTTATTAGTTTACTGGTTGCTTTTAACAATAGTAAATTCAATCTTTTATGCGTTTATGCCCCTACCAATTTAGCTGAGCGTAGGGATTTCTTTTCTGGGTTGCATGAATTTTTTATTCCGGCAGAAGGCCTTATTCTAGGGGGAGACTTTAATTGTTATGACAGCGCTCTTGATAAACTCGGCGGGAATGTTAATATCAACAACGAATTTAATGAGTTAAAATCTACCTTTCACCTAGTCGATGTTTGGCGTAGATCGCACCCCGGAGTGCGTGAATTCACCTGGTTTAATTCAGATTACTCGATCGCTAGTCGCCTTGATAAGTTTTATTTATCGTCGAACATTGCTAAGTTGTTTTCGTCCTCTTCAATTATCCCATGTTGTTATTCCGACCATGATTATGTTAATCTGCACCTGGATTTCTCTCTTTTCGTTCCCCGGGGACCTGGCCTCTGGAAATTTAATAATTCTCTGTTAGATGATCCTGATTTCTGTGACTATATTCGTTCTCGTATCGCCGATCTTTCTTCTAGTATTTTTTGCTTTCAGTCTATTTTATTGTGGTGGGATTTTTTCAAAGAGTCTATCAAGAGCGACTGTATATCATTTGCTAGTAATAAACGCGCTGAATTATCGCGTGAAATGGTTGTCTTGACTAACCGCTTAATTGATTGTAAGCGCTTCTTAGTTCAAGGTGACTTGTCGTTTCGCTCCGAAATTATATCTTTAGAAGCACAACTCGCTGCTCTTACTAGGACTGAAATTGAGGGCGTTAAACTAAGAAGCAGAACTCGCTGGTTAGAGGAGGGTGAAAAACCTACTCGATTTTTCTTTAAATTAGAACAGGAGCGCGCTGAAAAGCACCGTGTTTCCGCTATGTATGATCCGAATGGTAATGAGGTTACTTCACGTGCTGACCTTGAACAGGTTCACGTGAACTTCTATCGCAAATTATTTGCATGTGAAGAGATCGACCCTGTGTGTCAACAACATTTATTTTCTCAGCTCGATTTGAAATTGTCTTCCGAAGAGTCTGCTTCTTGCGACGGTCCGGTCTCCTTGGAGGAGCTAACTACTTCTGTTAAGAGTTTATCGTTAAATAAATCTCCTGGTCCTGACGGTCTTACTCTAGAATTTTATCTCTGTTTTTGGAATATTTTAGGGCCTTTGTTGTGTCGCCTGTATAAACAATGTCTTCTTGATGAGTCTTTACCTGTTTCTCTTCGCACCAGTGTTACTCGTTTGCTCTTTAAAAAACGTGGCGATATGAAAGACTTAAAAAATTGGCGGCCGATTTCTTTATTAAATGTCGACTACAAAATTCTGTCAAAAGTGATTACGCTGCGACTTTCCCGTGTCATGGCAAGTATTGTTCACCCGGACCAGACCTGTTCTGTTCCGGGTCGCTCAATCTCTTCTAATGTTACTATGTTACGCGATGTCCTTGATTATATTAACCGAACAAATGAATCTGGTATCCTTGTTAGTTTAGATCAGGAAAAAGCCTTTGATCGCGTCAATCATTCCTTTTTGTTTAAATTGCTTTCTTACCTTGGCTTCGGTTCGTGTTTTATCAAGTGGGTTTCTACGCTCTACAAAGGTGCTAATATGAAAATAATTCTTAACGGTATCTTACTGAACAAATTGAAATCAATCGTGGCGTTCGTCAGGGTGACCCGTTGTCCCCTCTGCTTTATGTCTTGTGCGTTGAGGTACTTGCCTCATTAATTAGATCTTCTTCGTTTATTACCGGTTTTTTATTACCTGGTGCTAAGGGTGTACATTTCCGGGTTCGTCAATATGCAGATGACACAACAACTTTTGTGAAGAATATTTCATCTTTAATTCAGTTATTTAATGTTATCTCTCTTTATGAAAAAGGATCAGGAGCTAAGTTAAATCGTTCTAAGACTGAGGCCATGTGGCTGGGTGCGTGGAGGTCACGCGAGGACCAGCCACTTGGCCTCACTTGGGTTCAGAAGATGAAGATCCTAGGCGTTTGGTTCGGGGTTGTCCCAGTTGAGGAAGATAACTGGCTCCCCCGAATCAATAAACTAGAGAAATCGATTAATTTGTGGAAATCGCGTTCTTTGTCCTTTGTTGGTAAAAGTCTAGTCATTAACGTTATCGGGCTCAGTAAATTTTATTATCTCGCGCGTGTCCTCACGCTTCCTGAATGGGTTACCCGTAGAGTTAATCAGATTATCTGGCCCTTTTTGTGGGGATCTAAGATTGAAACTGTTGCTCGAGGTTCCTTGTCCTGTCATGTTTCGGATGGCGGTCTTGGCATTGTTAATCTACCTCTTAAATGTGATTCCTTGCGTGTTTCCGCTTTGCTTACGATGATTCGCGATCCTGAAGATAAGTGTTTTTTCCTCTGTAAATATTTCGTTGGCTGGCATTTAGCCAGGTTTGATCCGCAATGGTTATCTCTACGGGATAATTCCGCTCCTAGTTCTCCTGAGCCTACTCCGTTTTATTCATCCTGTTTATCTGTAATGTCTCGTTTTGATGTTGTTAATACGCCGCCTTCATCTAAAGCTATTTACTGCGCGCTTAATAAAGTTTCTTCTCCGCCTTCTCTGCACCGCGCTTGGGTCCCTTACCTTGGTCCAGGTTTCTCGATCCGCGATTACTGGACTAAGGTTAGGGATTCCCTCTGTGATAATCGTCTTAATGATTTATTTTGGTTGATCGCCCTTAGAGGTGTTAAAGTGCGCGACTCTTTGTTTAATTGGGGCTACATTTCCTCGTATAAATGCGCGATGTGTGATAGAAGAGAAACGATTGATCATTGTTTTTTGAATTGCTCCCGAGTTAAAAGAGTGTGGGCTCATTTCCGTCCCGTGTTATCTGCCTTGCTCGGCTTTGATTTTCTTATAAACGTCTGTACAGTTTTCTTTTTTTGTTTTTCTTGCGATGCGAGGAAATTTCGTATAGCTTCCTTTGTAATTAAGAACGTAGTATTTTCTGTTTGGACCTTTCGTAACAAGAGTACATTTCATAATGGCCGCGAGGAAGCGTCTGCTCTCATTAAGTATGCGCTTCACTCTATTAAGGGGAGGGTTAAACTTGATTTTCATCGTTTTTCACGCGAGAAATTTCTACGTGTTTGGGGTGAGCCCAACTTTTGTTTTATCCGGAATGATACTCTTTTCTTTTCCTTTTGATTTTTGTTTTACTATTATAGCTTTCCTTGTGTTAAGAGAATTGTTAAGTGTATCATGGACTTGATCTTACTAGATTTACCATATGTAATTGAACTGTGAGCTTTACAGTAACTCAGACTTCTGTGATTGTAAATAGTTTCTAGTGCTGATGATTTTATGAATAAAATTTTTAAAACAGAAAATCTGTTCTTATCAGCTTAATATCTGATACGCTGCTCATTGAGCAGCTCATATATTAAACTGATTTTTGGAATTGGGCTGTGGAAAGGAGGCTTGCCTCGTCCCAGCCACGGGTTGCCTCGGTATAGCACTACCTCCGAGTGCGGCCCACTTCCCCTTGGGGAAGAAATATTCAATTAATAAGAGACATGTATTTCTATATTTTTTTCCTGTGCTTGTTTTTTCAACATCTGGGTACCCTGTGGCTCACTGGTGTCCCCCGCGTCAGGCT
>NC_133205.1:44280677-44293177 GCF_958299795.1 Porites lutea
CGCCAATGATACAACTGGTAACGTGCGCGCGTGTGATTGTTTCACATACAGGTGATCGATCGATACAAAACAGCACAGAGAAAGAGAAGAAGAGAAGTCTCCGGGGAGGGACCAAGAAAGAAGGTAAATTATCTTGGAATATGTTGAAGTTGATTTGTAGCTAAGCTAGTATGTTATTTAAAAAGCAGAGTAGAGACTGAAATGTCTTACTCTCTCAAAGGTGAAGTGAAAGTCGCCAGAGATGTATGTTCAAGAAGGAGGATTATGGTCGACGGTTGAAAAGCAAGCAAGCAGGATCATAAACATCCGTCTATACCGTGAGTACAACACTTCTCTCATAGCATAGCTTTGATTCAGAAGTTGTTTGCTTGTGTATATTTAACTCGCCTTTTCTCTCGTCGGTCTGTACTGCACGGCGCTGGTTTCGGCGTTTAATTTAAACTGTCGAGCGAGCCGTTAATAACAAATGCTAACGGACTCGGTCTTGTGTTGTATTTGGCCTTTTGGCTTGTTTCTCTGGCGTTCGCGGCCGTTTTCTCGGCCTGTAGTTGCACTGAAAGGCGAACGTAGACTTGTGGAAGCTGTGATTTGAAAAAAGTGATGTCACAAGCGTTGATTTGAAGTCACAGAGCAAAATGGAACATTACCGCGCGCTCTCGAACCAACGCGCGTTCTGTGTCCCAGCTATATTATTATGAGAAAAAAATGACCCCACAACTTGATTACTTCGAAGAATGATTCGGCGTAACTTTAAAACTGACAGCAGAGGTACATTCCAGCAAGCGGTAAAACAGCAAAAATGATGAAAAAATTCCACGAAAAATAAAAGAAAAGAAGAAGCCTACAACACGGGGTATTCCCAGGCGGTCACCCATCCAAGTACTAACCCCGCCCGACAGGGCTTAACTTCGGTGATCAGACGAGAACCGGTGTTCTCCCTGTGGTATGGTCGTAGGCGAGAGAAAAGAGAGAAAATTTGACTTCTTATACCGAGTATGGTGAACATGTAAGCGAGGCATTACTTCATTACCCTTCTCAGGCAACCCTGACCTACAAAACAGGCTGTGAAGTCTTCCTTTGTAGCTGTAAATAAATTGATTTGGCCACTTACACGGAGCTTGGCGGGCTTTAAAAACCCCTTAGGGCCTAGTAAGCGGTCCCAGTCTGCCTCGTTTTGGTGTTCCCTGTCCTCCTATAGGTTAATGGCCGAGCTGTTAGGGCCTGGGTACCCTGTAGACGCTATTTGATCTCTGTCTATACACACTGTAGTGTCCCGAAGAGCTTGGCCGAGTATCTGTGCTCGGACTGAGCCAATGATATCCCCCTGTCCTCGCATAGAGTGCCAGATGCATCATGGGATGCGACAGTATTGCAACCACCATATCTAGGATGGGGAAGGAGCCAACCACCCTAGGTCCGGAGGACCTAAAGGGCCATCGCTTCTCGGCCTTTTGGCTAAGATCAAGTGTAGTATCTGTTCTTATCAGCTTAATATCTGATACGCTGCTCATTGAGCAGCTCATATATTAAACTGATTTTTGGAATTGGGCTGTGGAAAGGAGGCTTGCCTCGTCCCAGCCACGGGTTGCCTCGGTATAGCACTACCTCCGAGTGCGGCCCACTTCCCCTTGGGGAAGAAATATTCAATTAATAAGAGACATATATTTCTATATTTTTTTCCTGTGCTTGTTTTTTCAACATCTGGGTACCCTGTGGCTCACTGGTGTCCCCCGCGTCAGGCTTCTATTTAGGCGAGCCGTCGGTCACATAACTGGAGTCCTGTGGCCGTCTGGACTTGCGCAGTTACCACAAGGGCCCTAAGAGGAAAGCAGTTTTTCCGCTGCCGGCCGTTGGTCCTAGCTTTTCATACTTACCTGACGCGGGAGGCACTGTGATCAAGGAGGCAGTCCTCTCAAGGTGAGGCCCTCTCATTGCACTTCGATTGGGTTGACCCTTGCGATTACCCCAAATGTGGGTAACTCGAGCGTATAATTTCTGGTAGTGGGGACCTGCGTTCGCGCTAGTCCCCGGTTTAGTAGTAATTATTGTATCTAGCGCGGTCCACAGGTTATTGAAAAACGCGCGCGCCAATGATACAACTGGTAACGTGCGCGCGTGTGATTGTTTCACATACAGGTGATCGATCGATACAAAACAGCACAGAGAAAGAGAAGAAGAGAAGTCTCCGGGGAGGGACCAAGAAAGAAGGTAAATTATCTTGGAATATGTTGAAGTTGATTTGTAGCTAAGCTAGTATGTTATTTAAAAAGCAGAGTAGAGACTGAAATGTCTTACTCTCTCAAAGGTGAAGTGAAAGTCGCCAGAGATGTATGTTCAAGAAGGAGGATTATGGTCGACGGTTGAAAAGCAAGCAAGCAGGATCATAAACATCCGTCTATACCGTGAGTACAACACTTCTCTCATAGCATAGCTTTGATTCAGAAGTTGTTTGCTTGTGTATATTTAACTCGCCTTTTCTCTCGTCGGTCTGTACTGCACGGCGCTGGTTTCGGCGTTTAATTTAAACTGTCGAGCGAGCCGTTAATAACAAATGCTAACGGACTCGGTCTTGTGTTGTATTTGGCCTTTTGGCTTGTTTCTCTGGCGTTCGCGGCCGTTTTCTCGGCCTGTAGTTGCACTGAAAGGCGAACGTAGACTTGTGGAAGCTGTGATTTGAAAAAAGTGATGTCACAAGCGTTGATTTGAAGTCACAGAGCAAAATGGAACATTACCGCGCGCTCTCGAACCAACGCGCGTTCTGTGTCCCAGCTATATTATTATGAGAAAAAAATGACCCCACAACTTGATTACTTCGAAGAATGATTCGGCGTAACTTTAAAACTGACAGCAGAGGTACATTCCAGCAAGCGGTAAAACAGCAAAAATGATGAAAAAATTCCACGAAAAATAAAAGAAAAGAAGAAGCCTACAACACGGGGTATTCCCAGGCGGTCACCCATCCAAGTACTAACCCCGCCCGACAGGGCTTAACTTCGGTGATCAGACGAGAACCGGTGTTCTCCCTGTGGTATGGTCGTAGGCGAGAGAAAAGAGAGAAAATTTGACTTCTTATACCGAGTATGGTGAACATGTAAGCGAGGCATTACTTCATTACCCTTCTCAGGCAACCCTGACCTACAAAACAGGCTGTGAAGTCTTCCTTTGTAGCTGTAAATAAATTGATTTGGCCACTTACACGGAGCTTGGCGGGCTTTAAAAACCCCTTAGGGCCTAGTAAGCGGTCCCAGTCTGCCTCGTTTTGGTGTTCCCTGTCCTCCTATAGGTTAATGGCCGAGCTGTTAGGGCCTGGGTACCCTGTAGACGCTATTTGATCTCTGTCTATACACACTGTAGTGTCCCGAAGAGCTTGGCCGAGTATCTGTGCTCGGACTGAGCCAATGATATCCCCCTGTCCTCGCATAGAGTGCCAGATGCATCATGGGATGCGACAGTATTGCAACCACCATATCTAGGATGGGGAAGGAGCCAACCACCCTAGGTCCGGAGGACCTAAAGGGCCATCGCTTCTCGGCCTTTTGGCTAAGATCAAGTGTAGTATCTGTTCTTATCAGCTTAATATCTGATACGCTGCTCATTGAGCAGCTCATATATTAAACTGATTTTTGGAATTGGGCTGTGGAAAGGAGGCTTGCCTCGTCCCAGCCACGGGTTGCCTCGGTATAGCACTACCTCCGAGTGCGGCCCACTTCCCCTTGGGGAAGAAATATTCAATTAATAAGAGACATATATTTCTATATTTTTTTCCTGTGCTTGTTTTTTCAACATCTGGGTACCCTGTGGCTCACTGGTGTCCCCCGCGTCAGGCTTCTATTTAGGCGAGCCGTCGGTCACATAACTGGAGTCCTGTGGCCGTCTGGACTTGCGCAGTTACCACAAGGGCCCTAAGAGGAAAGCAGTTTTTCCGCTGCCGGCCGTTGGTCCTAGCTTTTCATACTTACCTGACGCGGGAGGCACTGTGATCAAGGAGGCAGTCCTCTCAAGGTGAGGCCCTCTCATTGCACTTCGATTGGGTTGACCCTTGCGATTACCCCAAATGTGGGTAACTCGAGCGTATAATTTCTGGTAGTGGGGACCTGCGTTCGCGCTAGTCCCCGGTTTAGTAGTAATTATTGTATCTAGCGCGGTCCACAGGTTATTGAAAAACGCGCGCGCCAATGATACAACTGGTAACGTGCGCGCGTGTGATTGTTTCACATACAGGTGATCGATCGATACAAAACAGCACAGAGAAAGAGAAGAAGAGAAGTCTCCGGGGAGGGACCAAGAAAGAAGGTAAATTATCTTGGAATATGTTGAAGTTGATTTGTAGCTAAGCTAGTATGTTATTTAAAAAGCAGAGTAGAGACTGAAATGTCTTACTCTCTCAAAGGTGAAGTGAAAGTCGCCAGAGATGTATGTTCAAGAAGGAGGATTATGGTCGACGGTTGAAAAGCAAGCAAGCAGGATCATAAACATCCGTCTATACCGTGAGTACAACACTTCTCTCATAGCATAGCTTTGATTCAGAAGTTGTTTGCTTGTGTATATTTAACTCGCCTTTTCTCTCGTCGGTCTGTACTGCACGGCGCTGGTTTCGGCGTTTAATTTAAACTGTCGAGCGAGCCGTTAATAACAAATGCTAACGGACTCGGTCTTGTGTTGTATTTGGCCTTTTGGCTTGTTTCTCTGGCGTTCGCGGCCGTTTTCTCGGCCTGTAGTTGCACTGAAAGGCGAACGTAGACTTGTGGAAGCTGTGATTTGAAAAAAGTGATGTCACAAGCGTTGATTTGAAGTCACAGAGCAAAATGGAACATTACCGCGCGCTCTCGAACCAACGCGCGTTCTGTGTCCCAGCTATATTATTATGAGAAAAAAATGACCCCACAACTTGATTACTTCGAAGAATGATTCGGCGTAACTTTAAAACTGACAGCAGAGGTACATTCCAGCAAGCGGTAAAACAGCAAAAATGATGAAAAAATTCCACGAAAAATAAAAGAAAAGAAGAAGCCTACAACACGGGGTATTCCCAGGCGGTCACCCATCCAAGTACTAACCCCGCCCGACAGGGCTTAACTTCGGTGATCAGACGAGAACCGGTGTTCTCCCTGTGGTATGGTCGTAGGCGAGAGAAAAGAGAGAAAATTTGACTTCTTATACCGAGTATGGTGAACATGTAAGCGAGGCATTACTTCATTACCCTTCTCAGGCAACCCTGACCTACAAAACAGGCTGTGAAGTCTTCCTTTGTAGCTGTAAATAAATTGATTTGGCCACTTACACGGAGCTTGGCGGGCTTTAAAAACCCCTTAGGGCCTAGTAAGCGGTCCCAGTCTGCCTCGTTTTGGTGTTCCCTGTCCTCCTATAGGTTAATGGCCGAGCTGTTAGGGCCTGGGTACCCTGTAGACGCTATTTGATCTCTGTCTATACACACTGTAGTGTCCCGAAGAGCTTGGCCGAGTATCTGTGCTCGGACTGAGCCAATGATATCCCCCTGTCCTCGCATAGAGTGCCAGATGCATCATGGGATGCGACAGTATTGCAACCACCATATCTAGGATGGGGAAGGAGCCAACCACCCTAGGTCCGGAGGACCTAAAGGGCCATCGCTTCTCGGCCTTTTGGCTAAGATCAAGTGTAGTATCTGTTCTTATCAGCTTAATATCTGATACGCTGCTCATTGAGCAGCTCATATATTAAACTGATTTTTGGAATTGGGCTGTGGAAAGGAGGCTTGCCTCGTCCCAGCCACGGGTTGCCTCGGTATAGCACTACCTCCGAGTGCGGCCCACTTCCCCTTGGGGAAGAAATATTCAATTAATAAGAGACATATATTTCTATATTTTTTTCCTGTGCTTGTTTTTTCAACATCTGGGTACCCTGTGGCTCACTGGTGTCCCCCGCGTCAGGCTTCTATTTAGGCGAGCCGTCGGTCACATAACTGGAGTCCTGTGGCCGTCTGGACTTGCGCAGTTACCACAAGGGCCCTAAGAGGAAAGCAGTTTTTCCGCTGCCGGCCGTTGGTCCTAGCTTTTCATACTTACCTGACGCGGGAGGCACTGTGATCAAGGAGGCAGTCCTCTCAAGGTGAGGCCCTCTCATTGCACTTCGATTGGGTTGACCCTTGCGATTACCCCAAATGTGGGTAACTCGAGCGTATAATTTCTGGTAGTGGGGACCTGCGTTCGCGCTAGTCCCCGGTTTAGTAGTAATTATTGTATCTAGCGCGGTTCACAGGTTATTGAAAAACGCGCGCGCCAATGATACAACTGGTAACGTGCGCGCGTGTGATTGTTTCACATACAGGTGATCGATCGATACAAACAAAACAGCACAGAGAAAGAGAAGAAGAGAAGTCTCCGGGGACCAAGAAAGAAGGTAAATTATCTTGGAATATGTTGAAGTTGATTTGTAGCTAAGCTAGTATGTTATTTAAAAAGCAGAGTAGAGACTGAAATGTCTTACTCTCTCAAAGGTGAAGTGAAAGTCGCCAGAGATGTATGTTCAAGAAGGAGGATTATGGTCGACGGTTGAAAAGCAAGCAAGCAGGATCATAAACATCCGTCTATACCGTGAGTACAACACTTCTCTCATAGCATAGCTTTGATTCAGAAGTTGTTTGCTTGTGTATATTTAACTCGCCTTTTCTCTCGTCGGTCTGTACTGCACGGCGCTGGTTTCGGCGTTTAATTTAAACTGTCGAGCGAGCCGTTAATAACAAATGCTAACGGACTCGGTCTTGTGTTGTATTTGGCCTTTTGGCTTGTTTCTCTGGCGTTCGCGGCCGTTTTCTCGGCCTGTAGTTGCACTGAAAGGCGAACGTAGACTTGTGGAAGCTGTGATTTGAAAAAAGTGATGTCACAAGCGGTGATTTGAAGTCACAGAGCAAAATGGAACATTACCGCGCGCTCTCGAACCAACGCGCGTTCTGTGTCCCAGCTATATTATTATGAGAAAAAAATGACCCCACAACTTGATTACTTCGAAGAATAATTCGGCGTAACTTTAAAACTGACAGCAGAGGTACATTCCAGCAAGCGGTAAAACAGCAAAAATGATGAAAAAATTCCACGAAAAATAAAAGAAAAGAAGAAGCCTACAACACGGGGTATTCCCAGGCGGTCACCCATCCAAGTACTAACCCCGCCCGACAGGGCTTAACTTCGGTGATCAGACGAGAACCGGTGTTCTCCCTGTGGTATGGTCGTAGGCGAGAGAAAAGAGAGAAAATTTGACTTCTTATACCGAGTATGGTGAACATGTAAGCGAGGCATTACTTCATTACCCTCCTCAGGCAACCCTGACCTACAAAACAGGCTGTGAAGTCTTCCTTTGTAGCTGTAAATAAATTGATTTGGCCACTTACACGGAGCTTGGCGGGCTTTAAAAACCCCTTAGGGCCTAGTAAGCGGTCCCAGTCTGCCTCGTTTTGGTGTTCCCTGTCCTCCTATAGGTTAATGGCCGAGCTGTTAGGGCCTGGGTACCCTGTAGACGCTATTTGATCTCTGTCTATACACACTGTAGTGTCCCGAAGAGCTTGGCCGAGTATCTGTGCTCGGACTGAGCCAATGATATCCCCCTGTCCTCGCATAGAGTGCCAGATGCATCATGGGATGCGACAGTATTGCAACCACCATATCTAGGATGGGGAAGGAGCCAACCACCCTAGGTCCGGAGGACCTAAAGGGGCATCGCTTTTCGGCCTTTTGACTAAGCGTTCTCTTACTTGTGGGACGTTCAAAAGTTCGTTTTTTGCGTGTTTGGCTTTTTTCTTGTTTGTTTGTGGGGGCTGTGCTAAGTACCGGCCGGGCGGGAACGCCGTGCCCCCCACCCCAAATTTATCGTTAAAGCGATTCTTAAAACGACTTGGGTCGTTTTCCATGATGTTGGAGCCCAATGCTGATTGGAGCGAAGTGGTCGACGATGGTGGCGAAGTGCCCAGAGATGGTAGCGAAGTGACAAGTGTTAGTAGCGAAGTGGCAAGTGATGGTGGCGAAGTGGCAAGAGATAGTGGCGAAGCGTCTGATGTTGAATTGTCCAGTAGTGAGTCCAGCGATGAGTCTGATGGTTTAGTAACGGTCTCCGAACGTCGTAGTGAGTCCGATCGTGATGTACCGCGAATTAGTGCCCTGTACAGTTCTGCTGCCAAGAAAAACCTGCCGGCGGAGGAAGCTTCTGAACAAGTGACTTACCGTCCCAGTTACCTCTCCGAGTTTGAGAAGGAACACTTCAGCAGGGAGAATGTGATGCCGGATCGGCCATATACTGCGTTCTTTAGTGCCCCGTCAGCGTCTTTCACCACCAAAGACATCTTTGACGCCCTACTTACTGATGGGATTCCTGCCTCTGCTGTTCGTTGCTTACAGCGATCGCCCAACGGTAATGTCTTGATTACATTTGCGCTACAGAAGTACCGCGATCTGTTTCTGCGTCGTTCTTCTTTTATCGTCCGCCGTGGCCACTACGTCACTCACCCTGGTACGCGCCGTCTACTGTTTGTTACGGTCTACGATGCGCCGCACGAGTTGCCAGATTCTGCCCTCGAACATCGTTTGAGCCGTTATGGCCGGATCTTCTCCTCACGCCGTGGCAAGGTGCAGGGCTACCCTGACGTCTTCAACGGCTTGCGACACTTACGCATGGAGCTCAATACTCATATTCCCTGTTTTCTTCGTTTTGGAAAGTACCAAATTCGGGTGAAGTATGATGGCCAACCAACTACTTGCCGCCGTTGCAATTCGAGGGATCATCTCTACAAGGATTGCAGCAACTCTGTGTGTTTTAATTGTGATCGGGTGGGGCATCATTCGAGGATGTGCCCCGAAGACATCAGATGCTGTATATGCAAGGAGGAGGGCCACATGGCCATTGACTGCCAACACTCTTGGTATCGTCGCCCCCCGCCTTCTGCGTCTCTGTCTCCAGATACCGTTGCCGGGTCGAACCCCGTGGATCCTGTTTCTACCCCAGTGGAGCGTCCTACTCATACCGCCGAAACTAGTGATACAAGTGCTCCCCACGCTGACCTCGCTGATCCTGTGAGTCAGCCTGGCTCTACTGATGTTGCTGAATCGCCTACGCCCTCACCTCCTGCTAGTGTTCCTCTCTTTACTGATCCGTCTTCCGCGTCTGTTATTCCCTCGGTCTCGGATAGTGTTCTTGGCCAGATGCCTTCCGTACCTGAGGATCCAGTGCCTTCTATTTCTGACAGTGCCCTCGCTGAGGTCGCTATGCCTCCTGCATCTCCCGAGCTGATGCCATCTGTCTCTGACAGCGCCCTCGCTCAAGTTGTCTTGCCGTCTCCCTCCGATGGTCCTGCTTTGGATCTGGCTCAACCCGATGAGAATAGTGATGATGATGATATGGGGGATTCTGTCCCCCCCTTAGAGGCCCAGCAGCTGGCGACGGCTTGGAAACGTGTTTCCCGGAAGAAGGGTCAGCGGAGGAAGAACCTGACCCGAAAGGCATCAGCTTCCCATTCTTTTGCTCCTGTGCGCAAGGCAACCAGGCCCAACCCGCCAGGAGTGAGATCTAATAGAGGTAAGGACCCGCCTGAGTAAACTTTTTCCATTTTCAAAGGTCTAACGATTAACGTTCGCGGTTTGAGTGATGAAAAGTTTTCGTCAGTTGTTCGTTGTTTTGGTCAAGAGAATCTAGATTTCTGTTTTATCCAGGAAACGATGGTTTCTGATAGACGGGTCATTAATTCCCTATCTTCCCGGTGGCGGGGCCCCAGTTTTTGGTCCCCGGCTGTCGGGAGACGGGGTGGCGTGGCCATTTTGCTTTCAAGTAGTCTACAAGATAATCTCTCTGTTTGGAAAAAGGATACTGAGGGTCGGGTCCTTAGTGTATTACTTAAAATTGATTCCCAGTCTATTAATTTAGTTAATGTGTATGCTCCAACTGTACCGGCTGATAGACGAGTCTTCTACCAGTCGGTCCATTTGTACTTCTTTCCACACTCTTCGCTGATAGTTGGTGGCGATTTCAACTGTTATGACGGTTCCTCAGATAAGTTTGGGGGCACCGTCTCTATTAGTTCTGACTTGTCTGACCTTAAATCGTGTTTTTTGTTAAGGGATGCGTGGCGAGCTTCGCATCCCAGAACCCGCCAGTTTACTTGGTTTAATTCAGATTCTTCAGTTGCTAGTCGTTTAGACACTTTTCTTGTTGCAAGGTCCCTCCTTTCATCAGTTAAGTCGTGTGTTATTTCTCCTTGTGTTTTTTCGGATCACGAGTTTGTTTTTATTGACTTAGTTCTCGAAGCTTCTTCTAAGTATGGCCCTGGAGTGTGGAAATTAAATAATTCTCTCTTAGAGGACGAGTCTTATTGCGAGAAGATTCGTGCTCTTATTGATCGTTTTTTATTGTTTAAACATACCTTTTCTTCCTCTGGTTCCTTTTGGGAATCCCTTAAGAAAGATATTAAAGTTGAATCTATTGCCTTTTCAAAGCAAAAGCGTAGAGACCTCTCTGACGAGAGAGTCTCGTTAACTAACCGCTTGATTGCTTTGAAACATCGTCTAGTGTCGGGTGATCCTTCTGTTAAGTCTGAAATTGCGGACTTGGAGAGCTCTCTTAAAGTCTTAATGACAGAGGAGTATATGGGTGCAAAAATTAGAAGTCGAGCAAAATGGCTAGAAGAGGGCGAAGCCCCTACTAAGTTTTTCCTTAAGTTAGCTTCTCAAAAGTTTGAGAAGAGTTTCGTCTCCTCTGTCCTTAATTCTGATGGTGTTGAGGTGTCTACTCTACCTGAGATAGTAAAAGCTCACGAAAGTTTCTATTCCTCTCTCTTTGCTGAGGAGTCTGTTGATTTAGAAACACAAAATCATTTGTTGTCGTTCGTTTCGCGCCGTTTGTCGGATCATGATCGTGATGTTTGCGAGGGGGCTTTGTTGCTGGACGAAGCTACTGAGGCTGTTGGCTTGTCCAATCGCAACAAGGCCCCCGGCCCTGATGGTTTGTCGGCAGAATTTTATTTAACTTTCTGGTCGCGCCTCGGCCCCCTCTTAGTTGAGGTTTTTAATGAAGGCCTGCGCGAGTCTGAGCTTTGTGACTCTATGAAAACTAGCATCACTCGATTAGTTTATAAGAAGGACGACCGGAGGAATTTGAAAAACTGGCGTCCAATATCTCTTCTAAATGTAGATTATAAGATTTGTTCGAAGGCTATCTCCTTGCGACTTTCTAAGGTTCTAGATTCCATTGTTGACCCGGACCAGACTTGCTCTGTTCCTGGGAGATCTATTGCTTCCAACTTGTTTTTGTTGCGCGACGTTTTAGATCACATTGAGCGAACTGGCGAGACGGGTATTCTCGTCAGCCTAGATCAGGAGAAAGCTTTCGATCGTGTCAATCGAACTTTTCTTCTAAATCTCTTAAGACATCTTGGTTTCGGTCCTTCCTTTTTAAATTGTATTCACACCCTGTATAATGGCGCTAATATGCGAGTGATTGTAAACGGCTTCCTTTCTGATATGATACCGATTGCGCGTGGTGTTAGGCAGGGTGACTCCCTTTCACCAATGCTCTATATCTTGTGTGTTGAGGTTCTTGCATGCAAGATTAGAGCCTGTAATGATATTGAAGGTTTTTTACTCCCGGGTGCTCAGGGCTTGCAGTTCAAAGTTGGTCAGTATGCCGATGACACAACGTCCTTGGTTAAGGACGTTGTGTCTCTTCATAATCTTTTTAGGGAGATTCAGTTATATGAGCGTGGTACCGGGGCTAAATTGAATCTTTCGAAGACGGAGGCCATGTGGCTGGGGTCTTGGAAAGACCGCGTTGACCAGCCTCTTGGCCTCAAGTGGGTTAACAAAATGAAAATTTTGGGTGTTGTTTTTGGTACGGTCCCAGTTGAGAGAGACAACTGGGAACCGCGCCTGTCTAAGCTTGATAACTGTCTGTCTCTGTGGAAATCGAGGTCATTGTCGTTTGTTGGTAAAGTGTTAATTCTTAATGTTTTAGGTTTGAGCAAGCTTTTGTACTTGTCGCGTGTTTTAGTTCCCCCGAGATGGGCGCTTGACAGGTATAATAGCTTGATCTGGCCTTTTTTATGGGGCGCTAAATTAGAACCTGTTGCTCGAAGATCGATCGTGTGCTCTCCGGATCAGGGGGGCCTTGGTTTAATAGACTTTTGGTCTAAAGGACAGGCGTTGCGCTTATCTTCCTTCGTTAAATCTCTATCGGATCCTAGTTTTAAGTGTTTTTATCTCGTTCGGTATTTCTGCGGCTCGCGTTTGTCGTCCCTTCGCCCCGAGTGGTCTGCCTTGCGGGATATTCGTACACCTAGCGCGGCTTCGCCATCCAAGTTTTATTCGCGCATGATTGATCTTCTTAAGTCTTGCAGTTTCCCTGGGTCTTTTACATTTGACTCCAAGTCTATCTATAAGGAGATAATTAAGCGTCACTGTTCCCTCCCGGTCCTCCCCAGGTTTTGGTCCCCTTTACTAAGTAGTTCTTTTAGTCTTTCTCGCCATTGGTCCTCCATAAGAGATTCT
>NC_133205.1:44301877-44376877 GCF_958299795.1 Porites lutea
CGTTAGGCTTCAAGCTCGGTTCTTTGAACAAGAAGCACCCATTTAAGCCTTCCCGGACTTAATGATGTCCCAGGCACTTTGTAAACAATGGAAATGGTTTTCTTTCGCGATTTTGTGGCTCCAAAGAATTAAAAAACCACGATTTTCCACCAGCTCTGATCGAACGTTCCGTGCAGTTCAACATGACCGTTCGAAAAGAGGAACGAACAGCGCAGACTCAGAATTTAAAATTTTTCGACCCAATGCTACGCGGTCGGAGAGGAAACGGAAGTAAATTGTGAAACGTCTCAAAAGTAACAAAAATTACAAGGCGCAAGCAGAGAAAGGAAAACAATGTCCTCTCTCTTTTTTGTTCCATATCTCAATATTGCTATTTTTCCATCACTAACCAAAATAATAATAAAAAATTTAAAAAAAGACATAAAATAACATACAAATGGACTATTTCCAATGTATTAACACACAAACATGCTCCCTTTTCCCAACTTCTATTTCGCTCCGAAACTAAGCCGATTAATGTGACCTCATTATTTTCCTTGCCTGTACTGTACGTAAACATTCCACCATATCAACTTCCTTCTTACGGCCAAAGAAACCAAAACTACGGTAAACGATCCGTATAAGCCCCGCGTCAAAACAGGAAATCCCTTTATGCCTACCCTAACTAGCCATTTGAGAATTAATATTTGTCCCCAAAAATTCTCAGAAAATTAACTGCAAAATTAAAAACAAACAATGCGTGTTTCGTTCACTATTCTCAAACCTATCTGTTTAAAAAACTGGGGTCAACCGATCATTTACAAATCAAACCCTGGTAGTCAAAGCAGAATTCTCAATTCAATGTAAAAAAATATCACAATAATCACAATATTGTACAATTCTGATACACAAACAAAGATTGTAGGCAGAAATGGAAACATCCATCTAGGCTTAGCTTCAAAGGTTATTTTTCGTCTTATCCTCCTTAATAATCAAACGTAGACAACAGCCCTCCCAAATCCCCCTCCCCACCACCACAAAACCCTCGATACAAGACAAATTTCAACAATTAATTTTTGACTTCGGCTTCATAACCAGTATATCTGACTACCAATGCGGGATTTCAATACTATACTGCTTAACCACTGAATAACATAAGTAATGAAGACACATTATAACATATCAGCACAATCAATGTATGATTAATTGTTTATTCCAGCTTTCCCTTGCATAACAAGCTCCCTCTTGTGTGTTTCTTTTTTATTTTTGCGGGTTGGCGGACACATGGTTGATTTTTCACGCGAAAAAAGTTCAATTCATTTTCCTTTCAAAAAAAAGATAAGGAAAATGCACACTTCTTCAACAAAGTAGCCTACAACTAATGTTTCAATGATAACAGCTGAAATGGATGGGCGTGAGTTTGATTCAAATATTCTTCTTCCAAATTCAATATAAATCTCAACGTATTACAAAAACGAAAAGCTACCGTAATAATTTACGGCAGACGAACAATTATGTGCAAACAAATATGGGAAAAGTTACCTGCTCACCTAAACATACATCTAAAGTGAACAATACATTCACCAAGCATTATACCACAGAGCAATTGCAAAGGAAATAGCTATAACAAATAAACCTTATGAACTCTTAACATCTCACGCCTGTTAACAACAAATCTTACCTGCCAGTCAGGGAATCAAAGCAGGAAAAAAAATTTACGAAAAGTAAGAACTGGCTCTTATCCTGTTAGGCACACATCTTTGCAAGCAATACAACCTGTTCACCAGGTCAGTCAGGGTACATTGTATCAGGTCCAAGTGCAGTTGCCAACTATTCTCCCAGTTTCATGATACCCCTTGCTGAGTAGAAGGGTTATGTGCATTTTGTCAACATCAGCCACCAAGACTATAGCTAGGGCCTCCTTGGTGTCCAGATCCTGCGCTTTTAAGATGTCTGCTGTTTCCTTTTTACGTCCATTTCCTTCACAGCCGGGATTGACATCAAAGGATGCCATTGACAAATAAATAAATAAGATAATATGCACTGCAAGGCCTTGCTGCTGATGCTTGAGTGATGATAATCACTTTCAACGACTAAACCTGCGGTACCGCAGATTATTTTATGCAAACAAGTCTATATGCACGCAACAAAATAGGTAAATTCCTGATTTTTATTACACAAAGAATAATATTGAAAGGATACAAATTACCTTATGACAGACCCCTTCTCTCCCACCCCACCGCCCCCCCCCCCCACCAACACACAAAAAGAAATAATGTCCATGAACTTTATTTTCATACGACCTCTACTGAAAAACAAGGTTTTACGAGGTTTTGCTGATGTTTCATTCAAGAGACACAAGCTTTCTCTTTTAATTAAAGTCAAAATAGTATCTAAAGAAAGGTGTTGCCAAGGAGGCCATAACAAACTCCAGATCCAATACCAAATTTTCCCCTTACCGAAAAGTATCCACAAGGCTAATTGGAAGAGAAACCTAGCCGTTTATAGACATCAATGGGGACTTGTTAAAAGGAATCAAACAATGAAGGATTCAGGCATGGAGAAAAATTTCAATTTCTCTCTTCTCAAATCATTGCCTTCTATTTGACAGTCACAACGCACTCTTTTAACACACTCATGTTATAGAGACATTACAATTCCAGAGTGACCTGACCTTCTCTTGATGTTACTTTTAACTAGCATCTTACACTGAATGCAAACTACAAAAGACTCCTACAAAAAGGGGACATCATCTCCGTTCCCCTGCAACAATCTCCTAAAAATGATCTTATGTTCACTTCATTTTTAAGCAAAATATACAAGGAAATGAGATATTGCAGACTTCTCCTTTTTCACTTTAAATTGTCATGCTAAAAATTAAAAACTACTTTTTAGGAAAATAACAAAATTATATTTCAAATTCAACAACAACAAAGAAACTTTTTACCATTTTTCCAAAATATATTCTTTTACAAAAAATCTGCATGTATACATACAGCACATTAAAAATCAAATCCCTGATCAAATCATGAAGGACAACAACTTTTAAAAGCATCTTAACATTCCAGCTATATGAATAAAGCAAGTAAAAAGAATGCTGGCTTACAAGAGTCATGGCTTACTCGCACACATCTCTGTTTGTTTACTAGGATGCCACCTTCCCACAAAAGAAACCTTTCCACACTGACAACTTCATTTCTCCCAGCATCTACATCCACTCTTGTTTTTAACCTCAGCAATGACCACCTTTCTTTGTTCACAAGGTGGCTGTCACAATTGTTCTGACACAAGAGAAACTAATTCCACTCCATGCCTGGCAAGATGAACAGAAAGGCATAGCATACATACATTATGCTGGTTGTAAACTTGAAAAAAGTCGAAAGGAAAACTCAAGATAACTTAACCTCATTATTTATGTGGGGGTGGGGGGGGGGGGGTTGGGGGTTGGGGGTTTGGTGTACTTAACAAAGTTTTCTACCGGGGGGGCTCCACTCCAAGGTCCAACCCTATTCCCTTTTCTATACCATTTTACAGAGAAAAGGTACCCATTTTTCACATACTTTCTACTGAGAAATGATACCTCCTTCACATAACTACTTTACAACTTAATATCCACATTAACTGCAGTCAATGAACTTGTCCACGTGAATAAATCAGAAAATGAGAACGTTTTTGCAACTTTCTTACAGCCATGAAATCCAACTACCATTTCCTCAACAAGTAATTAAACTCCCTAGCCTTTCATACACCTGAAGGCCATTCTAGGGAATACCCTGCCCCCTTCAGTCATCGATATACTTGAAGAAAAATTTAATATTGAATAATGAGTCACTCAGAAGTCCATGCACCCCTTCTAATGTTAATTGCCCAAATTACCAAAGAGGTGCTTTGAAGTTCACAGCTCTTAACTTCTCACTAGCAAAAAATGAGTAACTAGTTAATGGCACTTACTATTTGAAAGAACGGGCAGCCCAGACCAGGTCCCCTGTTGAAGAAAATTCCTCACAACCATTAATAAGGACAATTCATCAAGATCAAGCTGTTTCTAAATAGTATGCACAAGCTAAGCCCACATTCCCCTATAAACAAACCTTGAGTGAGACTCCCAGATAATCCATGTGATTTGGTATATAAACAGTTGAGATAAACTTTTTCATTCTTATAGGTTTCTGTCTTTACTTCTCACCCACAATGTACACTTCTTCATAGACACCAATACTATTGTATTAAACCCTATAAAGTCCACTTTTCACTTGACATCATTTCCTGGGACTGTGCCACTACAGCATAGAGCCAACAAGCTTTAATAAATGAGAATGATACCAGTTATCCATGTATCAATATCCTTGCACCTCCACTCACAAATTGGCAAAAACTGTTGACATTAAAAAGCATCCAAACAAAAATCTCGTGTCTTCCTTAGGATTCATCACTAAATCATTTGCGACCTTGATGGATACTTTCATTGGCAAATAAAAAAATCTAGAAAATACAAAACAAAACACAGGCCTTGTTTACGATCTGCTTGCACTTTGGAAATTTTATTGAAGAGCTTTCCCCTTTCTTAGAGGTTTACACACCCTAATTCCCAGGAGTCACTTTCATTTTCTTCATGTTGTTTGTTTTCAAAATGTATTCGCCATATTTTATTCCAGCTCTGATGCCAGAACTAACTTTCAAATTCAAACTCCTAGTTATAATACAATGTCTTCTACTAAGGCCTCTGGGACTGACCAAACTTGAGACCTTATTTAAATAGGACAGACTGCCTAAAGTACTCCCTTTTGAAATGATAACTATATCACTCCCACAAAATTCAGGCCTTCTTTTCGCACCTGTATAAGATGAGCCTTCAACTGTGATGATCTTTACATTTAATACCGCCTATTTTGTGTCACTCATGAAATAAATGTTTCTATATAACGTATCTCCAACAGCCCCAAAGGTCTGGAAACCTGCCAAACTTACACCAATTATTGCCAAACAAAGAAAACACTAACTTCTAAATAATACCCGAAACATCTACCTTATACCCGAAACATCTACCTTCTGCCTGCACCGTAAAAGGTATGCAAGAGAACAGCTTTAATATTTATGAACAATTCATAACCTATCTCTCGGCCAAGGAAAGCCTTTCAGCAAAAACAAAATGCCAGCAAAAAATGGCTTTCTAATGAACATCTTTACTTCAAATGACTGATGAATTTCTCCATGAAATTTATCATACTAAACTGATTACTTTAATTAACTTCCAGCATACTTTTAGATAAATGTAACAGTAAAACCTTCAACAACCAAACATTGTAGGTTACACAAATTTAAAATAAGGCATTTGTGCCTTGACTAGCATGCGACAACGCTTGAACAGCTACCTTACAAGAACAAAAAGATAACACGTTCTACAAATTCACGTTCTACAAATTCACTCTCACCAACATTTCTGATCCACTGCAACTTGAATGTGGTGATGGTTTGAGTAGAATCCAGGCCCCCATTAGACTGTGAGCAAACTCCTTTCTGCTGTTTAGGGAAAATATTGCCAGTTGATATTTTAACGTAACCCTGTTCCAGATTTCAAGATCCTATCCAATAGGAGCCTAGCATATGTATACAAAATGACAGGATGTTACACGTGGAGATGTTATGCTAAACTGCATCAAAGGTCAAATCCTGCAAGAAACAAAAACCACAGAAATCTAGGTTGAGTCTAAGCTTAACTACACAGAATAGATGTATCATTTTCAAAACAAGTGCAATCTTGACTAAGTAAAAGTGCAATGTAGCTTCAGAGGTCAGATCATCCCATTGGAAACAAAACCTACAGAAACTGCATTTGTGTGAAACATACCACCTTTGTGACCTCTCAGTGTGAGACAAGGAACAAATATAGGCATCTTCAATTGCTTAGTCCAAATCACCCCTAGAGCATAACAATTTACTTGCAAGAAAGAAAATTATTGGACCAAGTGGCTGGTTCATAGGAGGGAAATGTTGTGCAGGCCCGTCGACACCTTTATTTCTTAACTTTGATGTCTGAATGTTTCTGCCGGGTGTCCTTAGTTTTGTCATATTTAGGTAGCCTGTCAAGGCCTATCACTTTTAACCAATATTACATCATTATGCTCATTGATCAGCCAATGCAGAGAATTAAAAAATCAATTGCCTGGATGAAGGCTCACTTTTCCTTGCTTGCTGGTTCAGGGGGGTACTCCAGATTTCAAGTGATGTGCAAGAAACCACAATTGTATATGCCCACTTGCACAACAATGATAATATTGCTCATAGGTACAGGTTCAAGGTTGTATTAATTATTAATCTGTTTGTCAACTACACATTAAAAAGACACATTTCATTGAACTAGTGATCATAAGAAGTGTCAAGCTTTCCTTACCTTTACTAGAGTGCTCAAAACTTTCTTTGTTCATGGTCCAGTAACTCTTATCAAGAAGGCCATTAAGAACTCAACTGAATAAAGCAAAGAAAGTAATATAACTGAAAGTACAGTCAATGAGGGCTTTTCAAAGCAGTGTTTTCCCTACATTTTAGCTCAGCAGGTAAGGGACCATTCCTGACAAGTAGGGCAAAAATATGCAGCAGAGGTGCACTCTCCTGGGGGTGGGGGAGGGTTCAGGGACACCTCTCCAACCACGCTGGGACGGTTTTAGGAGCTAACTTTTCTGAAACGTCATTCCTTCATTTTAAGACCTTCAATAAGCAAGTTGGCCAATGTATCTTTACACAACAATTTATGGCATAGTCGCTCGGGGCCAAGCTGCTAAAACTTACAAAAACAAAATTCTTATTCTTCAAAAACGCACCCTCTGCCTCATGTTCTTTGGTGACTACAATTCTCATGCAGTACCTTATTTTGTCTCCTCTAGCTTTCTTCCCTTAGATCTACTGTACTTTAAATCCGTTGCTATTCTAATGTATGATATATCTAACAGCTTAACACCTACTAACATATCTAACTTATTTGCTTCCCAATCTAATATTCATTCATATAATACAAGATCATCTTCAAGAGGTGACTATTATGTTAAACACTCAAGGTTAGACAAACAAACTAAGTCTTTTTCAAGATATGGTGTAAAAATCTGGAATAGTTTACCGTGTGAAATGTGTCAAATGTCCCAAAATAACTTTAAAATCAATGTCCATAACACTTTACTCCGAATACTTTCAGAAGAAAATGATTATATTGATCTACCCGACTTAATAACAAAAATTTCCTGAAAACTCGGCTTTTTATATTTGCAATGTCCATGATCGTAAACTTAATTAAATTGAATTTATTTTTATTTATTTGTTTATTTATTTAACTACTCTTTTTCTCTAGTGTTTCTTGTGAACTATCTGTGTATGTATTACATATGTGTAACCACTGCTCGCCTCGACTAGCTAACCTGCTAACTGCAGGCAGTGGATATTGCTTTCTGTAAAATTTGTGATAATTAATTAAAAGTTGAACAGTCGAACAGTTTAAACATCTCATTTCAATTATTTTACTGTCCCTCTGCTTCGGATCGCTGCAAATTTGTCTACAATTGTTTACAGTCTTGATTATCAAAACTTTTGTGTTGATGAAGGCTTTTTTGACATCAAAAACCTCTAATCATAAGATTTTTGTATGGTACTGTTTTCTGTGTTTACTTGATTTGCATGGACAAAAATGAGAGCATGGACTGCTGCTCTTATTGTCTTTGTCGAACACATGGCTCGAACAACTTCAGACAAACAAATTACAACTGGAGGACTAATGAAGGACTGTTCAAGGACAATCATGGTTTTCAAGAAAACATGTGGTGTAAACGACATAATGAATTTCAAGTATTTTTCAGGACCTAATAAAAAAAAATCAAGGGACTTAACTGTGTTCAAGGACTTTTCAAGACCTTTTCAAGATCGTATGAACAATGTGGACAGTAGCAGACAAATGCACACATCTGGGTCAAAGGAACTAGGAAGAAAGCCCGAGGAAAATAAATTGACAGCCTGCCTTTGCTTTGTTAAGGTACCAATTAATTCTAGTAAACCATCAAGCAGTTACAGGTGATAAGAAATATTGATTAAAGCGGTAAATTTTACTGGTTATTGACTGATAAGGAGAACACTGCAAGGGGGGTGGGGAAGGGGGGTTTGGTTGCTGCTGCTTCGTCTGCCATTCCTGAGACCGTCGGTTGCCTTGTAGGTAAGGAAAAATGTTACTCAAATTTGGAATTTATGGAAGATATAATTCCTGGAAAAAATTAGTTGCTATTAATTGGAGGGACCGTTTTCCAATAAAACAACATTAGAAAACAAGTCAAAGACAATAACAGAAAATGTTTGCAAATTACAGGAGAGGGATTGTTAATTTGCTGCCAAAACAGCCAAAATATTATAGAAGAAACAGATGTCACGTTCAAAAACACTTAAAAAGTACATCGTCACTGTTTTTGGGGCCACGTCACCTGTCGCTTCCACCCCTTGGAGGGTGTCTTCAATTGCCAACAAGATAAAGTCCAAGCTCCATTTCATGGCGTTCATATAACAACGGAGTTCACCATTCCTTATTTACCTGCAAAAACATTTTTGGTATGACTTTGTTAAAACTTACCAAGAGAAGACTGTCCATAATGTCCAGCACTGCACATCAACCACAGCTTCAAAAAAATGATATCATCCTCTCTTCCCAAATGTACATCTCTTATCCTAAAACCAAATTTTTGTTTTAATCTCAATATGATTCCTTATGTTGGACTGTAACAGATTTTTCCATACAATATAAAAAATATGTATCTCCAATTACAATGAATAAAAAACAAAAAGCAAGTATTTGGAATGCCTGATAGATAAACTAAAGAAAACTAAAACCTCAATATCAACAGAACTGAACATTAAAGAAGGTGTAAAGAAAATCAGCTTTACAGATTAAAGAATGTCCTTTACACAAGCTGTAACTACAGTTTAGCATGTTCTAGCCAAAGAGTCATTTTACCTAGCTCAAATCAAAATGTTTGATGAGCACCATTGATTACACCATTGATCAGTATTTTGAATACCCCCAAGAAACTTCACTTGCTATCACACATGTACTGTACAGAATTCACTTCGCCTGGCTAAAGCAATATCCACTAGCCCCAGGTTATCCGACATGACTTTCATTGCACTGTCAAAACTTAATCTAATAAATATCTTGGATATAGGCCATTGTGGAAAATACCATTATCATAACAATGACCTCGTAAATTGCTGTTTGGGTATTGCTTCATGTAAACTGATGATTTGCACATGTAGTGCATTAGATTGTCAAAAATGTTCATAATCAGAGTAAAATGCAAATGCAGTTGTGCTAACGTTCAGTGATGGCCGAAACACAGATAAGATCATTATTTTGTCTTTTAATATTTTTCAGGAGTTTGGCAACAACATAAAGCTACATGTTCTATTGCAAGGATCCTACATGTACTCTGAATTCTATTGTGCCATTGTATGCAAGATAGATTGCTATAGTGTATTGGAAATCTGTCATTGCACGACATTCGTGTTTATGCAAACAGGGGCACCCAATGAGAATATAGTTCAAAACCACTTAAACATAACATTGTTAAACGTATTTTAGTATTTAAACGATAGATATAGGCATATTTTTATCCCCTAAAAATTTTTCATCTGTTCGGATTTCCTAGCTGAAAGTCTAGTGATCCGAAAATTATAGGGATCAAAACTGAACTTTTCGAAAATTCCAGCCAGAAAAAAGCTCCCGAAAATTCTACGTGACCTTTTTTTGGGAAAAATCCGTTAAAAATAGGCAATTAGACCATTTTTTAGATGTTCGAAAATCCTAGGAGAGGCAGGCAAGCAAGAAATTTTGCAACAACTGTTCCGAAAATTCTAGATCTCAAATCGTCTTCCGAACAGATATTTTCCGAAAATTGTCGTTGGGTGCCCCTGATGCAAAGAACAAAAGATGATTTGAATGTTAGGTTTACTTGGAGTATTCCCCAAACGGCAATAAGATAATATTATGGTATTTTTCACAGTCGCCTATTTTACAACCCTTTAAACCTTAGAGTGAATGATCATGGAGGAGGAAATCCTATTCATTGTGTGACCAATTAAATGAAACCTCTTTGGTAGTGCTATCGTAACATGATTAGTAACCAGAAAGTCATGCATGGGGTGTACTCCCCTGTTGCTGATGCATACAGTACATGCATCTGCTTCATGTCTGCATTGTTTACATAGTTCTGGCCTAAAGTGTATGAACACTGTAATAATTGACAAATATTCCACGAGTGCACATTGGATATAAGATGCTAGATAGCAAACTAGGAGGGTAGGGCCGAGTTGGCTATAACCATCTCATATCCAACAAGCACGTGTGAAAGAACTGTTTTATTAAAAAACCCCACAACAAATTGAGAATTCTTCCTGCCTTAATTTGTAAAAACAACCGATTTTCACTTAATTTTGAGCAGTCTTGTACAGTTACCACATTTGGAGAGCATGGTATAATGGCTCACATACTACGGCTAATTTACGGTAACAAACAGGGAGCCACTTCAACTCCAGAAATTTTCGGTAAAAAACACAGTTTTGTCCTTACCTTTTTTGCAACAAATAAAATTTACGTTAATTGTAAACGTTGTAAACCTTAATTAAATCATCAACATTAAAGAATTATACTGCACGACCGAATAGGAAGAGGGTAAATTACGATCAAAGCTTATTGGATGACCTTTCCAGGTCAGCGGACCGCCACAGCTTCTTCGTGTATCCATAACGATAATGTATACATAAGAGGACTATGTGCTCGAAAGTCAGAAAATGGCGTTTTTCGTTGTGATACTCGACTCCAAATATTCCTAAATGACTCCAAAATTTGTGAAGCAGAAGTCACAGTGACTCCACTCATCAATAAAATTTGCAAACCCTGCAAATAGGATACTTTGATGAGTGGACCAACTCTGTTGTTCCACAAAACAAATTTGTATTACACTCCATATCTACTCATATTGATTAGTCATAGTAATATATATATATACACACAGAAACAAAGCGCTATATTACATTTCAACTAGCAATACCCTAGGGAATACTCTAATATATAATATATTCCTTGCTGGTGAATATTCTTCCCATTTAAGTCTCCTGATGAGTGAGTGTAACAGCTCACAAAACAGCATTGTAGAGACAACGTAGTAGCATTTTTTTCTCTTTAGCAACCATTGTGCAAATATGTATTTAATGTATATTATATTTTAATTTAAAGAAGACCAAAAGCAGACAACTTTTGGTTGATATAAAGAGAGATAAAAAATAAAATAATATTATTATTCATATATATTATTCATGGTGCTGTACTTAGAATACACTTATTGTATCAACTAACCTGCTGTAATTGTCTGGCAGGAAATCCTCAATAAGAACTGTAAGCATCACAGTCAGGCTGTTGTTCTTGTGGCTTTTCAGGTAACTGTATTTAAACAGTTTGTTCTGCCGTTCAACTCCGTTGTTTGTGTTTACTCTCACATTGAAGCACTCTTTCCAGAATGCGCACACCCACCTCTGTATTTGAGAAAATTGGACAATAGCATGAATAAACCAGAAGGCCACATCAGGGTGTAAAGAAAATCATTTTTACAGCTTGCCATTCGGGGAAGCTGAAGCTAGCATTTACTAGCCCGGACGTCATTTCAACTAGCCCCAAAAGCTTTTTGACAAGCAGAATTGATTTCACAGTTCTTCTGTTGCTCGAATTCCTCAAAAAACATCACTTGCCTGTCAGGAAAGTTAAAGACAGAATTCACTAGCACGATAGGAAAATCCACTAGCCCTGGGCTATCAGACACTACTTTCTTTGCACCCTGGGCCAAGTTATAGATGTTTGATTGGATTACTGTTAATAAAGTTGTGGTCCAGTTACTTTCCTTCACTTCCATATCCACAAGTACTTGTAAGATGAACAGCATGGTTTGTGACATCATTAAAATAAATATTACCTCTTTTGATTTCAGCCACTTATTTCCAAACCACTGGCATAGTTTTGGATTGTGTTTCCAAACATCTGAGGTCAGTAAATCATTAACAGCACTGTGATACTTTTCTTCGGTAGACTCTCGAGCGACACAGGACCTCCTCCTTTTTGTCAGAGACATCATTTTCCTTCTTCACTGTCTACCTCTCCCAGGCTTGCTCACAATGGAAATCACAAAGGTAAACACTGCAACCTGTCCATGTACCATGTGTGCATCAGTTTTATACTGGCTTCAAAACAGATACAATGACTATGTGTAATATAAGCTATCCATTCATTGAAGACAGTGTATGATTTTTTTTGTTGCTCTGTTTTATGTGTGCATAATTGTTAACATGACCCTAATAAAGAGGCTCACAAGTATGAACATGAAAGAAAACCTCTTTAGGGTTCGTTACAGACTTCTTAATATTAAAGCAAAGTGTCAAGATTTGGCTCTGGTTGTTCAAAAGCTGGAATAGCAGTCTACCCACTGAATAAATTAATTATTCTCCACTGGAGAGCATAAGTGATTTGCCCATTACTTTCCCGCTGATTTATCTGCTGGATAAAGCTATCCTGCACTGAGCCGTTGAACAACCAGAGCCTGTAGGATTAACCTACCTTTCATATTATTTATTAGGTGTACACACACACAAACAAAGTATGTGTTGTAGGTGAAATTAAAATTCAGATTAAAATTACTTCAAACTTGCTTGTTATAAAATTTCCTTTGTTTGAGATTTGTGATAATGTGTCAAAGGCAAAAAAAAAAAGCAAAGTTAACACCAAAGTAATACATCTTTTTCCTTTCAATGTAGAACACATACATTACAAATTATAAATGGAAAATACTGAGTTTGGTGGTACCTGGAAATGTCTCCTCAACAGCATGGATTTCCTCCCCACAAAAATCAGTCATAAAGAATGATGGTCGCCAGTCAGGGTTCCATTCTTTGATGACCTGCAAAACTTCTTTAATGGAATCAGTGGACTCATCTTGGAGAACAAATGATGCCACAACCTGATAGTCAACATTTGTTTTTACTGCTAAAAAGGACAGTGGTAATGCACATCATGTGGTCTTATACATGGCATCCAAGAGGCAGACGTCATTGCCATTGCTCAACAGCCTTCTCTGTCAAGTTGTTTGATGGACAAAGAGGAATTTTTGATAGGACAGAGGAGATGTTACACGGATGTCCTCATCATCCAGGTCCTCTCGGTTGCTGGAACTGCTTACAACATCATTCTCAAATTTTGCATCACAAATGTCACTAAATTTATGGAAGAAAACTTTGTCATTGGGGGTTTGCATTTGCCACTCCTTGACTTTTTCCTCTGCATTTGTTTGATCGCAGTTTGAAAATCTGCTCTTTACCATTGCACGGTACATGTGATTGTAGATATCTTTCTTTGTGGGAAAATATTGTCGGCTTGTTGGAGTTGGCATCTCCCTTCCAGGGAAGATCTGAATTCGAACAAATTCTCTTAAGTGTCTCCTCATCTCATCAACATCAGTGACACCCCTGTTCACCAAATCATGAAATTTGGTAATAACTCTTGTGTCTACTGCCTGGTTGATACCACTAGCCTGGGTGAGAATAAGGATAGAGTAACTAATTGATATTTGTACTACGTATTAATGGAAAAGAGGATGAAAGGGTGGTCTGCATGTTTACCTCTCCGGTAATGTGGTACATGTGATCCTTGACCTCAGGAAGCTTAATGTAAAAATGGCATTATCCAGTGAAGTCTTTCTGCCCTGACATGTGTTCTCGTACTTTTTCAGATGTAATTCTCCGTTGTTTGGGTGAGTCACTGGTTATCTGGACAAAATGTAAAAATTGGAATTAATTTCTATAAAACTTGAACATTGTGCTGTGCATCTATATGTCTGTAATCTCATTGATATACAATGTAAGGATAAATTTTTTTTCAGCGGCCTGCATGTTGTATGATTTTTAAAATGGCCCTTCCACTTCTTTCAATTGAACCTCTTTCTACACTCAAAGGTATAAAGGGTTTTTAGAAATAAATTAAATATTAATGTTACCTGAAACTGAGGAAATTTCATTATCTCCTTTACAATTATTTATGCAGGACAACCCATGTTCTTTGTGTCTTGTACCATTCTCTTTGCTCTCTTGATGCTATGGTGGTCTTGAGCTCCCTTGTTTTTGGTTGACATGTAAAAGTAAAAGGCAGAAAGCAGATGGAAAACAAAAAGATTATGAGTAAAAGCTGGTCGCCGTTAGCACAGGAAATACTGGCTTGCAAGCAGAGGTGGAGAGGTCACAGGAGGGTACCCAAAAAGAATCAAATTTTTGAACATCCCTGGAATTTAGTTCAGTGGCAAAATGCAACACGCAGTTTCATTTAAAAAATTCAGCCAGTTAAAAAGTTATATACAGGCCTGTCGATGTAAGAAGTTTAGTCCCAAACAAGTTTCAGGTCTGAAAGGGGGGTTCCCCCCCGACCCTCCCCCTGCCTCTGCGACTGAGATTAAACTGGGTAAACATAAACGCAATGTTTTGTTTTGTTTTTTTTTTTTTTCCCTGAACTGGCTGTATTTTTTTCCTTCATCTTTTATGCAGTAGGAAAGGAATGCCTATGTTATGTGTTAAGACAGTGCTACTTTGCTTTGTGCCTGAGCAAGGCACCCAACATGTAGGGAAGCAGTGGAGGAGGGCGTAGGTCTTGAAAGTCACCCCCTTACCCTGAGAAAAAGACCCAGTCTTTCCCTTCTCGTAGTCAAGCTGGCACTTGTATACAAACATGTACCTGCATCCCTACTTCACCTGTCCCTTTTACTCCCGCTTTCCCCTGGAACGTTCATATACTTCCATATCCTTTGTAAAAACTTCAAACTCCTTTTGATTTTTACACAGAAACCAGCCTTAATTTGTAAAGTCGCATTTGGCAATTTTATCCGAGGAGTGCCACTCTGATTGAGTACTACGAAACTAAATAGTAATAAAATGCCCTAAGAATAAATATGTAAAAACACACCAATGTTCCCAAAGTTTTTTTCCACCATCCAGGGAGTGAAGGATAATTTTGTCCTTATCTCCCATTCTTTAACTATTTCATCAACTTTATGGCATTGCAGCACATAACCAAACGTGTTGGAAAACCTTTTTGTTGAACAGGGTGGAAAGATATTGTGATGCAGTTCCTGCATCACAAGCCATTGCTCAAAGAGCAGGAAAAATGAATAAACCCATAGCCACCAAATTTATTGACATTTGAATTCTACACCAAACTGATCACGGAAAGGCGGTTTGAGTTATGGAAACAAAGTCACGCAAGGGTACTATCAGCTTGTTTCCATAGCGGGAAGCACCCAAATAAGTCAGTATTTAAAAAAGCGATTTACGGACCGTACTTGAGGTGCTACAAACTTGAAATACTTTAACAGTTTTACATTTAACATTCCCAGAAGAAAAAGAATCAATCGGAGGTATCAAACCATAGAGCTGGCATGTAAAACAAACGGTGTAAGAATATCGGGAGTTCAGCTTAAACTGTCAATATGCGTGATCGGATTTCATTTCCAGGCTTTCTCTCCAAGGGCAGTTTGAGATATGAAAGCAAGTGTTTCCCTTTAAACAACGCATACAGGGCAGACTGGAAAGTACCTATTTTCTTAAATTAACCCCCTTAAGAAAGAGATCTAGAGGTCTATTTAAACACACGCACATTCTTTTGTTTTTGCTTCTTCTCCCTCATTTGTTTTTGGGGTTTTCTGTATTCTTTTGTAACCTTTAAAATAAAATAAAAAATTTTTGTCTATTTTGCATGTCTAAGGAAAAGATTTAACTTTTAAAAGAGATCAAAGAAGTTTATAGCCTTATTTGCAATTTAGCTAAGGCATGCACTAGGAATATGACAAAACAATTGGCACGCGTAAAATTTGCAATTAAGTTATTTCGAAGGTAAGTGTAAGCATGAAAGAAAACTAACACCAAATCAGAGTCTTTTTTATTAGATCCAAGATTAAAGGCACACACAAGGGATATCACGAAACAATTAACACGTAATTTAACAACTAACTTATTTAGAATGCACGCTCACACTGAAACATCAATCAAGGAAAATCAAAGAAACATCTATAGCCTTACTTGCAATAATATTTAGCTAAGCCACGCGCTAGGAATGTGACAAAACAACGGACACGAGTAAAATTTGCAATTAAGTTCTTTCAAAGGTAAGTGTGATCACGATAGAATACTAACACCAAATCAATGCATAACCAACAAAGTATAATGATAATCACCTTATTGGACCGTGCCATCTTCTTCCCTGGTGGCTCGACATTATCCATCCCTTATCCATCGCTACAGTCTCATATTATCAGGCTGGGTTTCTGGTATGGCAATGATAGTCTCCTGTAAATTTTCTTCGCACCATTCTATGCCTTTAAAGTTTAATGCTCCTTCGTCATCTACAATTTTGATAAATTGGGTAAGTACCGTATAAACATTTATACTCAACTTATGTCCGTCAGATTTGACCCTTGTTTTTTGGTTTTATCGCAATGTAGCACAAACTACACAGAAAAAAATAACGGATTCCCATTTTTGGATATTTTTGGGTATTTAAAGAATACCCATAAAAATCCCAAATTTGGCAAAGTGAGACAAGTCCCAACCAGGGAATTCCCAACCAAGTTCCCAGATTGGGACTTGTCTCACTCTTCCAAATTTGGGATTTTTGTGGGTATTCTTTAAATACCCCAAAAATATCCAAAAATGGGAATCGGTTATTTTTCCCTGTGCTATAAGTTGGACACTATAAGGATTGCATTTTCAATTCATTCCTTTCATGTATTTCGCTACCGCACAAAATTTAAAAGCTAATGCAGTTAATGATTAGATCATTACAGACGAAATATTTGGAGGCAAACTAGAAGATACACCAACCTTACTTAACACCATAATTACTTACCATTTAACGCAATTATCTCTGCTCAAATCTTCTTCCCTTGCCAATTCACTGATACTTCCTGTCCTTCACTCAGCACTAAATGCTTCTCTGAAATAAGTCGTGTTGGCGCTATCCCGGTTTTCTTTTCTTCCGGGAAAAAGAAGAGCACTTTTAGTGGGCGATTTCCGGTTTCCTTGCATAACTTATGGAGAGCCAATAGGAATGATTGAGGGGAACTCTTATCGAAACTCTTATAACCACATGTGTGAATTAGATTTCAAGTGAGAAACGAAAAATCTACAGGTCTTTTTATACCAAAAAGCATTGAGCAGGCGGATTGAAAATCCCGCCTTTTAATTGGATGATGGTTATTTTTTGTTTTATGTTGACTACTTCACTTTCAGTTATGTTTGCATTTGAAATTAGCGGATTGTAATCCAAGCATTGCAATTGGTAGAACAAAATCAAGATGATCTTATATTGTTTTGTAAATTTTTTCATGACACTTTCCCATGGCAACGATGTTTACCGTAAAGTGTAATTTTTTTATAAATTCGACAATCTGAAGATCAATTGTCAATAAATATTCCCTGCAAGTTTCAAGGACATTGAAAACAGGGAAGGCTTTTAAATAGGGCCTCAAATATAACCAATTCCCTCCCCCTCCCCCCGATTTTGTGTTTACAAGTGAGCGTCCTCATTATTCACTGGCATTGTTTTTTAAGTTTCATTTGCACGTGCACAACTAGCAAAAGATATAAATTTGCATCAAAAAGAACTCTCGATTACTTTCCGAATATTCCGATTCGGAATATGCTAATAATTGGCTTGTGTCACCGACAGCAGTGAGAGCTGAAACGATGGACGTCACCGCTCATTGTGTAGGATGCAATACTTAATTATCTTACTCGGGTTATAACATCACAGAAACTCTTACAAAGAATTGCTCTGATGTTATAATGTATCACTAATCTCTTTACCCGGTAATTAGCATATTTCGGAGATATAACCGAGGGTCCTTTTTGATGCAAATTCTATCTTTTTGCCAAATGTGCACGTGTATATGAAACTTGAAAACAATGCCAGTGAATAATGAGGACGCTCACTTGTAAACACAAAATCTGGGGGGAAAATTGGTTATATTTAAGGCCCTATTTAAAAGCCTTCCCTGTTTTCAATGTTCTTGAAACTTGCAGGGAATATTTATTGATAATTAATCTCCAGATTGTCGAATTTATAAAATAATTTATTGAGCGGTTTTTTGAAAAATGCGAAATTTGTAGGCATGGACCAAATTACGCCCAAAAACTATAACAAAAGCAGCTGAATGCAAGTCAATAAAATTCTTCTTACTCGCGATCACTCAGAGCAATTCTCCTCTTTTTTTGTATGCACTTTTCAATGGAATCAAACCACTATGGGATGAAGCCACGTTTCCAAAGCTTATCAGTTTCTTAAAATATCAGCGAATTGTATGGATAGCATGCTATTTCACTGTTTTCATGATTGTTAAAACTGCGTGTCAAAATATTTCGAAAACGCTCTCATAGAATTTGTTGAAACTTTGCCATAATGGAGGCAATTATAGCAGGTACATACTCCCTTAAGCGATTTCTTCAAAAAACTCCTGGTACAGAGAAACACAAAGATAAATAAAAAACATAATGGCGTCATTATGTTGCCATTGTGACTTCGATTGCAATAAAACCCAGATCATAGGAAATTTTCATCATTATATAATACAGTTGTGGTAACCTTTTTCCCATATCTTTACTCATGCCGACGTAGTTGATGCTCAAACGTGGGAAGTATCCCCCAAAAAAAATCCAGTCGAGCCACCTTAATGCAAAAGGAAAAGGCGCTACTGAAATAGTTCATATACTTGCGGAAGACGTTGTGAAAGTCAGCCGCTGGAGTGTAATTAGATTTATTAAGCGCTATCAAGACAGGCAGTCGCTTCAAAATGCACCGAGAAGTGACCGTCCCACTGGAGAAGGTTCTTTGGAGATGATGAACTTCCTGGACACTGAAATGGAATGGAACGACGAGATGACTGCGCCAGAGCTGACTAGAGGAATTAATGATCGATTTGAGACAAGATTTTCCCACCGAAAATCAAGAACCTAAGACAAAAGCTGTGTTAGGTATGAACCAAAACAAAGTACTGCCAACTGATCAGAGAGCCAACCGCATCACGCGCCTGGAATTTAGTCAGAAATGCGTGTGGGACGATGAGCATTTTGAAGATGGTATCTTTACAGATGAGTGCAGTGTCATGCTGGAAAATCATGCCAAGATTTCGTTCCATCGCGAATGGGAGCAACCAAAGCTAAAAGGCAGACCAAAGCATCCCCTTAAAGTGTACGTTCGGGGAGGCATTTCAAAACGGGGGGCAACCAAACTCTTTATTTTTGAAGGCATAATGGATGCCGAATTTTATGTCTCAGAAATTTTATCAAATGGGCTGCTCCCTTTCATGAGGAAAGCCTACAGACGGACATCGCTTCCAGCAGGACAACGATCCCAAACATACAAGCAGACGAGCCACCACCTTTATGGAGGAGAATGACATCAACTGGTGAAAGACTCCTCCAGAATTACCGGACCTAACCCCTATCAAGCTTCTATGGCATGAACTCAAACACTTTTTACGAAACATGGTTAAGCCGAAGAGTAAAGTAAAGATGAGCTGGTGGTGGGAATCTCGAGATTTTGGTACGACAAAGTGAACCCAACAAAATGCCAAACCTACATCAGGCATCTCCACACGGTGCTTCCATTGTTGGTAGCTCACAAAGGAAAAGCATCCGGGAAATAAAGTGCACTCCACAGAAAGTCCTGAAAGTCGAGAATTCGACATTGCACTCTACAGGCACATAAACGGCTCTTTTAGGAGCCAACAAACATAATAAAAGTTATAACCAAAAACAGATCATAAATCCTTCCCTGAGTTCTAGTTCACAAGTAACCCTGACCTTACAGTGATTAGTTCAAAACGAAAGTCTTTTGCTTTTAATGAGACTGGATTCTCTTGCTTTAAAGGTTCGATTTTATTTTAAATGTAAACCTTCTGCAAACCTTTGACAACTCAAAAAGCCTTTTTAAAAAAATAGAAGTCTCGTGCAATACAATCTTCTTTTGTTAGCGAATACACCTGTAGTTGCAGTCACGTGCTAGACAACAAAAAATACCACGCGTATCATGTTTCATCGCGAACATACAGCATGTACAGTTTACAGATGTATATTGATAAGGAGAAAACCAAACCTAAATCTTTATGAGCGATGTAATCAAACATGGGAAAACGCATTTTTTTTTGTTGGAGAAAACAAAACTATAGTTTCACGATCCGAATTTATGCAGTGAAACTGCACAACAATTTCGATCACCTGAAGTGCAATACAGGGTGCAAAGAAAATCATTTTTACAGCTTGCCATTCGGGCAAGCTGAAGCTAGCATTTACTAGCCCAGACGCCATTTCAACTAGCCCCAAAAACTTTTTGTTCTTCTGTTATTCAAATTCCTCATAAAACATCACTTGCCCGTCGGGCAAGTTAAAAACAGAATTCACTAGCCCGATGGCAAAATCCACTAGCCCCGGGCTATCGGACAGTACTTTCTTTGCACGCTGGCAATATCTATTTTTTTTTTAAACCTGGCTGAGTTTATTACTTCACGTCCTTGAAAACATGTCAAACAGCACAGAAAATCATTCTAATAGGTTTCAATCCGTTAACAAACAGCCTCAGGAAATTTCAAAGGAGGTTCAAATGGTTAAATGGCACAAATGTTTATCTACAAAGTGAAACGGAATGGGCAGTAAACTTGTAGCTGGACTGGTAAAAGAAACAATCATTCTTTATGTGTTCTCCCTAAATATTACTGATCGCTCTCTCCGCAAAGCTGATTTTATTCTTTCTGAAAAGATTCCTCATGACATTTCAAACTTTTATCAAACTTTTATATAGCAGGTTTGTACAGCCACAGAAGTCTGAGAACTGACTCTTCTCTGAACCTTTATACATGCATTTTACACCTTTTCAAGAACATAATCCTTGCAACAAGAAAGGGCCAAGACACTGTCAAATGTTGGAAAAAAGGAATTCCATTCCTATGCAAAATACTCATGATTTGTTCATTGGCACTCTATCTACCTAGTTATAGCGGAGCTCCTTGCGCGCGAAGCGCGCGCGATCCGAGCACCATAACTAAGATAATTTGGTAAACTGTCCATCCAAGAAATTTTGGTTATGACATCAGCGTATGTCACACGAGCCGAGCACCATTACTAAGATAATTTGGTAAACTGTCCATCCGAGAAATTTTGGTTATGACGTCAGCGTACGTCCGTCCGTATGGACTTTCCGGGTAGTGGAAAGTAGTCCGCATGGACTGTTGGGGTAGAGGAAAGTAGAGATTTTTTGGCGGGAAATCGCATGGCGCAACGTCGCACAATTATATCGCGCAACTGGTTTTGAAAACGAAATTTCAAAGCAACTTAACAAAAAGATTTTTCCACAGAACCTTAATAACTTTTTATTACAACTTACGAAAGCTATTATGTCAACAAACAACAGCAGAGAGATTTTAGTGTGTAGACGACAGGTTTTAAGCAGACAGCAAGAGAAGGTGAACGGCAGAGAGCAAAAGTCAACATGCATAGAGCAAGCAAAGACGATCGCCAAAGACAGCGCGTTAGAAGTAGAAGAAAAAGACACAATTTTAGCGAAGAAAGTCGGCAAGTAGAAAGAGTCAGGGCAAGAGGAAGGAGAGAAAATTATAGTGGAGAACGCCGGCAAGCAGAACGAGACAGAGCTAGAATGAATAGACAAAGGCAATGCGAAAGAGAAATACAAAGGCAAAGAGAATGGCAGCAAAATAATGACATGATGACAGAAGGTGTTGTGTTAATGTCACTATGGCTCCGCGCTATTGACCTTTTGATTTCAAACTGATCTCGGACGCGAAAATTCAGCCAGTCATTTAAAAATACAATCAGGGAAGACAGTGGCTTTTCACTTTTCTCATCATAGTCACACGTTGGTCACGCTCTACATCCAATTTTTTTGCTGTGATTGGTCAAAATTTGACAGGTGAGTTCATGCAGAAAATTTATACAGCATCTTGAAACTTGTTTACTTTGACAGCTGAAGCTTACAGAGTTTTTTGTCAACTTGTGATGTTTTTTACTGTCTTTTTCCACTAGATGCATAAAATGAAATACAGCTGCTATCAACAGTCTTCTGTTATTCATGGCTGGTTTGTTTATTGAATTTTTGGTTGAGAAATGTGTCGCTTGTCAAAGTCGGAAATCCGATTTCAGATGACATCGTTTTCGTTTTTCACCTTGCTGGATGCGGGTTGAAAAGTCCCTCGAGTGACTCTGGCCTTACTTGATACTTTCAGGAGCTGCATCTCGAATGGTAAGCCTGAGTAATTATTGTATATGTGTTTGTTTTTTTTATATATATATATATCTAATTTCATGAGGTCAAGCGCAGCTTATGAGGCTAGTTTATGCACGTTTGTATTAAGATCTGAGGACAATGATCTGACCTAGTATGAGGTTTGATATGAGCTTACTGAACTTTAAAAACCCCTTAGTCGACATTTTATCTCCGCAAATAGAAGGAAAAAATGTTCCGAAGAGTATTTACAATAATTTTGACTGTAGAAAGAAAGCTTTGAGCGATTTTCTCACCTCAAGTTCATCTTTGAAAACAGTAAACACCGGGAAGCCGGCTAAAAGCTTTAAGCTTAAACTTGAAGACTCAGGATTTTTTTTGTTGTCTCTGTAAATGTTTGTCCGAATTATATTTCTTTTATTGATTGTTAGTAGTCTCTTGCAATTTTAATCCCTTTGTCGTTTGTTTTCAGTCGTTTATAAACATCGCCTTCAGGAGTACTCAAAAGGCCTCGCGTATCAAGCGCTTTTTAAGAATACACATCGTTATAAAACCATTAAATAAAAAATAAACACAATAAATTCTTTATTATGTTGAAGCGTAACTCTTTTAATCTGAAAATTCACTGAAAATTTAGCGCTTGTCAAAAGTGAGAACCGGCTGGCCGTATAGGTGATTTTGGAAATTTTTTGAATGGTTTTGCTAAAAGCCCACGCGTGCTTCCATGGTTCTGAATATTGAATGGGTGCAATTTTTCTTGAAAAATTGTGAAATACTGCATTTTGTCTAAGGTTTCTATGATAAAAACAGCGCCTCCTATTACTGTTTCATTTCGGATGTGATGTATAAAAAGTATGAAATGTTGGTTTACATGCACCCAGATTTGTTGGCAAGATTTTGTTAAGTAAACTTGTCGAACAAAAGTGATTTGTTTTCCAAGAATTCGTTTTCCAGGTCTAATCTACTCTGATCAAGAGCCATTATGGCTCTTAAATGTGATCAAAGATGATTGCTATTTTTTGGGTGTACATATAAGGCTATCAACTCGATGTAAGATTTTTTTCACGCTAAAATCACTTAGCCTTAGCTTTCCCTAAAAAGTGACATATGTGCCCTTAAGTTAACTGTTTTGTGGATTACAAGTTTATTGTTTGATTTAAATTATAAATTTATTAATTGGAGCTTCGCTTTTAGCCCTGGCTAAATCTATATATTATGGTATTATACATGTAACATACTCCACAGGGGTATCCAAAAATTTAAGTAGGTTGATTAGATTAAAAGGCACTCTTGTAGTGGGGGGAGGGGTACATGGAAGCAGAAGAAAATATTAATTTTGCAGGCCCTGGAAAGTGCATTTCAGTGCATGTTGAGCGACCACTAAAAGAATTTTAGCCATGAGGATGGTGCCAGTTGCTTTCCTGTTTTGGTTTGAGCTTATTGATTGCAAATTTCTGCGCATCCCCCGGGTCCCGCCCTTTCGACGGAGCCAAGTATTACATGTTAAGACTTCAGCTCCAACCACAATTATTCTCCAATTCCATAACGCAGCGCTAAAATAAACACTTCTCACGAACAAGATACTTGACGCGAAATCAATGCTAACTGGGGTTTTGCAGACAATGCAATCAGGACAAACTCGCGCAGCTCAGATTACACGTGCATGCACCAGGAGCAACATGTGGCGAGAACGAAAAGAGCGACGTATTTCATACAATATTTCCCGGAATTTCTGCGAAAAATGCGAGAAAAGCTTTAAACGACGAGAACGTCAGTTTAAAGAGAAAAACTCTCAGCGCCATGGGAAGCTAGTTTAAAGGACAGCTCTGTGTTTAAATGGTTGCCGAATTCCCACGAAGGCGTACGCGATTCTAATCAGTTCACCCCGAGAAAAACATCACAGAAATATCAACTTTCTTCCACATATTTACCGATATTTCGAGTCAAAACCATAAAAACATTAAAGTGAACGTACCTTTTGGTGCTGCCCGTCAAAAAAAACTCTAAGAAGCTGCAAATTCGACCACATTTCTTCCACAAACGTGCGAACACAGACATTTCAGCGTGCGACTGAATCTTCCCGCCAACCACCGCTCCAATTTAGTACCCAGGTCACACTGCGCTGTAAGACTCTTCTTTTAATAGAAAGATTTTCGACATGGACTTCATATCAAGTAAACTACGGTTAGGTAGGACGGTATATATAGAATTCGGTATAACATAGAATTTTTCTGTTTTGCCTTAAAATGTAATTAAACATCAAAAGAAAAATATAGCGCCACAGAATTTTTATTTATTTTTTTTCATACTTAAAAAATTATTATTATTTTTTATCACGAAAAGGCAAAAGTAACGGTAGGGATTGATTCTGTAGCACAACGAAAGAAGTACAAAACAAAACAAAAAAAAAATAAAAAAGTTTATCTGCCCGATACCTCCGTCACTGTAAAACATGCACCTCCTTAGGGGGCGGGGGGGCTAAAAACTTTGTATCAGCCCCCGAAAAAGCGACCTGAAACAAAACGACATGTTCGGCACAAAAAATATGAACATTTCTACTCTAATTTAAAAAAAGGGTAATTGACAACAATGAAGCAGGAGCCCGAATGAGCAGTTTTTATGCACAATTTTGTGATTTTTCTCTCTTTATTCGTGCCTTCACAGAACAAACCATTCTAAAATAATATTTTAAGAGAAAATTGCAAGAGGTTACCCAGAAGATCTCAGGATCTCATTAACACAACCCTCTTAGAAATATACTTTAAAGACAGAAAACTAGCCGTTACGCAGAAACAAAAGAAACACCTACGATTCTTGCCTTTTGTCACACAATACCAACCATCAGTGCCTAACATAAAGCAAATTCTCATGAGAAACTGGCATTTAATAGAACAACAACAATACTACTGAGCGAAATCTTCAAGAATCCGCCCCTCATATCTTACAAAAGAGGGCGGTCGCTCTGAGACATACTCGTGAGAGCCAAACTATAAAAAAGGCTATTAAAAACACGCGCTGAGGAGCCGTGTAGACCTGTCAACCCCATTTTACACTGAGTGCGGAATACCATAAACTTCTGGGCTTATGAACAGGGGGGCTTATATCTGAGGGAGCTCATTACCGGAATAGAAACAGTACTTTGAAAAACGCTCTAGCGGTGCTGATCAAAATACGCGTTGAATTTACTGGCTTTTTCTTAAGCTTCAAACGTCAAAATAACTCGAATTTCATTTTCACATTTCAATACATTTAGGAAGGGGGCTTAAAACTGGATCTTTTTGTCGTTCTTGCTGTTTTCAGGTAGATGAGCCTAAAACCAAGGGGAGCTTATAACAGGCAGTTTACGGAAGACGACTAACTGATCTCAGCGGCGATAGGATAAAAAAGTAAGGCAAAATTATGAAACACAAAGACAAGGTTTACTTTGTTCTCGCTTTGTAAGACAAAACTCCTTCTGGAAGCCAAGAGAAAAGGATTTGTTGGATATACTCTGGTTCCTTTACATGGAGGTGGGGGACCCTAGGTAAGCGAGGTAACCCGCTTAGGTGGGGTAAAAAAATATCCCTCGTTTACATGCAAATCTTACAGCCCCACCATTCCGGGCTGCACTTTGTCAAGATTATTAAAGGGTCGCTAGGCACGTAAACAAGAAAAAATTCTGGCAAACCACGTGTTTTGACGATTAATGCTCTTCTACTCTCACTTGCTGCTCTTGCTGCAACCTTCAGTGCTGTGGCTTTCTATTGTTACCTTCTTTGAAGCAAAGCCACCGCCAAAGTGAATTTTGCGCGAATTTCCGACCCCGGCTGTCGGTTAGGCGGTTACCTCACCTTGAAACGTTTAAATGGCGACATTTTACCCCGACTGAGAGGGTTACCCGGTCTGGAAGACCGTGCTACCTGCCTCGGCGGGTCACCCCAGTTATCATGTAAACGCAATCAAATTAAAATGCGAGATTATATGGACAGGCATGTTACCACACCTAGGCGGGTTACCTCACCTACCTAGGGTCCCCCACCTCCATGTAAACAGGCCCTAACTGTTCATCGCTTTGAGGTTGGAATCAGTCTCTCGTCTAAATATCTTATATTTTAAGGTAGCTGAACACAGTTTGGTAGGTTGTGAGTCGTTACTATTAATATGAGTGTTCTTTAAGACTCATTACAGGCAGAAAGCTCAGATTTGGCACGTTTAAAATATATTTATAAGACATTATGTTTATTATTAACGATGATTCCAACACTCAGACCAACATCAACTCTGGCTCTGTTACGACAGCGACTATACCGTACGTCAGAGACACGTCTGAAGCTATCGTAGGTATACTACAACCTTACAATATACGTGTTACACACAAACCGATAGCCAGTTTACGACGACTACTTACTAATGTCAAGGACAAAGACAGGACTGTCAGGAAGCAGTATACAAGATCAAATGCTGCGACTGCCAGGCCACTTACATCGGTGAAACCGGTAGAAACCTTAGCACGCAATTGACCGGACACAAACGAGCGACAAGAAATGGTGACGTCAACAATCACATTGCTGAACACCATTTACAGACGAAGCATCAAATCGACTGGGACTCTGCCACATGTATTAAGTATTCTACAGACTGCTATCAACTACTCACTTTAGAAAGTTGGTTAACAAACTTAAAACAAACGCCACTGAATAGTAGTCAACACTTACCGGCACTGTACAAACGACTTATTGACGGACTCAAGCAAAACTAACTACAAGAGAATGACTGGAAAACCGACAACTTGACTAACAATAAACGACTGTTTAAATGTGAGAATAGACGGATCGAAACGCACCAATGACATTACGAGTCTTCATGGCCAATAACATCACGGCTTAACTGGCAGACGACTAACAACATCGCAACTTAATTGACCGATCAGACCAATGACCAGCGTTTAATAAAATAACTGACGTGTACAACTCACTTTAACTCTTAAGATGACTACCACACAGGTTGTCGAAACGTCCGACACTGTCAACAACAGTCCTATTCAGGACTACGTTCACCCGGACAATCATACTCAACCTACTTATGAAATGGTTTGGGTTCAAACCGTTCACAGAATAAATTACTACAGACAACTTCTGGGCGTTTTTCTCGGCCTGTTTTCACATTTTTTCTTCAAAATTCCATTGCCTGAATATCTTCTCATGATTAAGATATTAACAATAGAACGATAAAGCATTTCTAGTGGCAAAAAACCTCGAGTTTCTTATTTTTCTTTTAGTTCACATCAGTCTTTTGCGCGTGCGGAAACAATAGCGTCATTGAACTTTCTTAGCGCGCGGAACTCTAGGTCAGAGAGCGTTTCCGCACGAGTACGTAGAGAAAGTTAGAACTCGCCCCTTTCTCCCGCCGTCCGCGGAGGCTTCTTTGTGTCACACAGGCAGGCCATCGTGCCTTGCGTGCTTACTGTGTTTCTTCATATTACTGGAATCGCAGGGGGAGACTGCAGAGTATCGCGAACTCAGACGGAACACATGCTACGTAGGTTAGGAGAAACCTAAATGAATGTTGAACGTATTAATGTTGAAAGTTGAATCGTCAAGGACACTTGTACTTGGATAGCTGGTGAAGTGGTATTTGGTAAAGAAATATCAAAAACTGTCAAATGTGTCACTTGTCATTTTTTTTTTTTTAAAAATTTGACACTTTGGTATCTCTTTACTGAATATCACCTTATCAGCTATAGGAGAAACCTACATGTCCATTACGTGTCTCTCATCAAACACCAAGATATTGAGGAACCCACAAAACCGGAAAAAGGCTATCAGCTTAAACAATTCATTTCGTTTGCTTAAGTAGCGATATTACTATTATTATGGCATTACAAACGCCTGGATGCCCAAAGTAAAAATGAAAGATTTGGCTGGGCGGCAAACCGTAACCGGGACCGTAACCAGCCGCAGCATCGACTAAAATTTGTGGTAACAATTACACAATAACTTGCGCAAAAAAAAGAAACCTTGGTAAAAATGATTTGATAAAAGTGTCATAAAAAATAAATAAATAAATCCTACAAGCTTTATGGACGTCTTAAGATACAGTAAATGGTCTGAAAAATTATGTTCACAACGAGTCAAGAACCCATTTTGTAGTTGAAATAATGACGAGATAAATAATTCGTGTCAGCACATTAGAAAGTTGTTTGCATGATAGTGAACAGTAATATGTCGTATTCAGGTTCAAAAGTCCCTCGGTTTCCTCACAAGATCAAGTACAATAAAAAACATAAGTTTACACAAATTGTGCTTGTTTTGATTTAAATGAGTATGGGAAATTATCTTTGTATCAAATACTTCACGTTCACCCTTTATTTGAAAAAAAGCCTGGGCATTTCAGAAATGGCCTATTTTCATTCGTTAAAATGTCGGAGTAAGATGTTAAACACATAATTATTGTGCAATGATCGGTACAATCAGCTCTCACTGATCTGCAGCTATTTGTTTATTTCTAGAAACTTAATTACAGACCTTTTCATCTCACTTTGACTCCTTTATTAACAGGAGAGGTTTCACATGAAAGAGGCTGGCCAGGGTGTTCACCTGAAAAATAGAAAGGACCAATCTAGGTGTTGCTCAATCCTCATATGATCCCTAAGACACCACATTATTGTAAAACTAAAGAAAGGCTGCTTTTATAGAGAATTAAATTGATGATTGATTGGATAAGACCACAAACACATGTATGACTGATTTTACTTTTTAGTTTATAAAAAGACTAGTCACTTCATGAAGTAAGTGGAGACCCTGTTAATGGGGCCACTAATGAGCCACAACAATTTGGCTGTTAAATTACAGAGTATTTATACTAATGCAGTCATAAGAGTACAAATGAACCCCGCTATATAGAAACCCGTTTAATATGGACACCTCGTTCTTATGGACAGTTATCTTTGTCCCTTGGGAAAGCCCATACATTTCTCAAAATTCAACCCGCTTTAAATGGACACCCGTTGATACAGACAATAGACACTTATTTCTTGCCCAACCAATAGATTCTCATAGAAAGCTGACCTTGCTAATGCAGACACTTCGTTAGTGTAATAGACGTTTCCTTATTGTCAGTAGAGAAACTTTTAGTTGATGGCATTATGACGTTCACAGAGCTACAGTCTGCCAGATAAGATAAGATTTGTGGACATCAATTTTTGGTATCAAAAGAGTTATGCAGGGAACAGTTTTGATTAAGTAATATATAAATGAGCGATTTTTTAGTGTTTACAAAATTAAAGATGTTTAAAATTAAAGTATCCTCTTTCATTTCTGTGGCATTTTGTTCTAATAAAAGGAGTATTTTTGACTTTAATAACATGACCCGCTTACTACGGACACCCCATTAATACAAACACTTCCTAAGGTCCCTTTAGAGTCTGTATTAACGAGGTTTGACTGTAATATTATACTAATTATACTATTGCAAGCAACAAATGGAAACCAGCTTTTGTTGATCTAGGCCAGCAGGCATAAATAAAGTTGATCTGAACTTATCTTCTTATCTCAGTGGCCATTAGCAAATTAAGGTCATACTTCAAGGCTACAGTGCACAACCAGCTGCAAAACTGTTGAGACACTCCAAAGAAAAAGCGGCCTTTTTACATCTGTGCGATATACCACTCACCCCTCCCCCTCCATTCAAAGTTGTTCCTTCAAGTTTTGAGTATGGTCTTGAATTGCTAGCAGATTTGGCAAAGGGGAAGAGGGGGAATCACAATCACAAGATCATGGACAGGCCAATTAAGTGAAAATAGGGTTCACTACAGTGTATTTTTGCAACTGGTTGCAGTTCTTTAACTGTTAAGATGACTGTTAATACATTTTGTACTGAACAGCTGTGTTGGCTGTTTGAACTGAGCACCCTCAGTGATAACATAACCTGCAATGCACACCCTTAATGAGTACTGTACCCCCACACTTCTCACCTCAGATTCTTCCTTAGTCCTCTGCTGAGATAAGAGCTGATTAGTCCATTCTTTTGGTTATTAAGTGTCAGTAGCCTCTCATTTGATTGTTGGAAGTCTGTTGATTAACTATAAAATAGGGGATCAGAGGAGCCATGGTCTTATCCAATTCTTGCTAGTGCAAAAAGCAAATGAAAACACTTGTCAGCCTGTATCCTGCTCTTGAATGTGTTCCCTTTCGAAACAAATTGTTAATCATGCCCAATTTAAAAAAGTCTAGATGGCACATAGATCCTTTTCAAGGGAAGTTATTGCCTTAAACCACTTGAAATCATAATAAAACTTAATCTCAAGGTAAATAATTTTTGATGCATGAAATGCAGGCCAAAACTTTACAGTCAATACACAAACTTTCCACCTTCTAGCATTTCAAGGAATTGGCATGTAATGTCACAATTTCTGTGACATTAAAGGAAGTTTGCAAATGTGCCCAAATTTTTAAAGCTTATCCATTTTATCAATTTTTTGTTCATCCATGATCAGGCAAACAATTTCTTAAAGAGTGAATTTTGAAAATTTTTTCTATCACAGCCACTGAGCAAAGAGATAAATTGGAGGCACCTTAATGTAAATAAAAGTTGTGTATCAGTCAACAATTCAGCAATAGTCCAGTGACACTTGGTCAGTTGAAGTACCTGTGGAGTGATGGTGAAGTGTTGTTGTGTTAATCGACCACGACAGTTCTATATCTATTGATACAGATGTTTGTTGAACACCTTACAACCTTCAACTGACCATAGATCGATATTTCAGTGTAACATCAGTCAATCATCATGATAGTCTGCCAACATCTCAACCAAGATATCGGCTGACCTGCTGACTATTCCAAGATATCGACTGATCGTGTTGACCAATGGTCAGTAAAGATGTCAGGCAATATATCTGCTGAGATGTAAATCAACGAACACATTGTCCAAGAATACAAGAATAACCAAAAAAGCACAAACCATTTTGCAGTTTTAACACTACTTCCCATGAGAGTATGAGAGTAACAACTAACTAGAATGCTCACAAATCAACTTTGTTTTTATCAGACCATGACAAGACAATAATATTTGAGTGATTTCCATTCTCAATTAATGCAAAGAGTCTCCATAGGTTTTATTCATTGACAATGTGATTAAATTACAGTTTAAGTCAGTTACCATACAACAACAGTTAACTGCTGTGTTAATATGTTAAAGAACACTGACTTGGTGAAAAATCCAAATCTTGAAAGTCCTTCCATAAATTTTTTTTTTCTGATTAGAGGAGAGCAGAGATATCCTATGACTTTAAGCACCGCAGAAAAAAATCAGAGACCTTTATGAATAACAATATTTGCCCCCTAAACACATGATCCGATTTGATCAGATTTGTTTTTAAAAAAGTTCATTTTAAAGACACAAGATCTGTAGGAATATATTGTAGTAGTTTGACAACCACTTTCAAGTTCAAGGATCAATAAAGTTTGGACACTTCAATTTCCACAGTTGTGTACTTTAACATTCAACATTAATTTTTTCACCTAATTGACATTTTTCAGGACTGTAAGTCAATGGATTTAATAAAAAAAATAAGGTAACCAGGGAAGACAAAGGTAAAAAAGCACTTGACTGGTTTATAATTCACTACCAACTGGTACTTCTCTTAAAAAATCGATTTTCATGCATTCTTCAGCATTTTCATGAAAACACATCAGCAGCTGTAAGGCGTAGTGAAAGGTCAGTAAATGGGAAAAGAGGACCAAAAACAATAAAAGGAAATGGGAGAAAAATACATGAAAATACATGTATATAGATATTGACATTTTGCAGTTTTCCACATGCCCAGATGCTGAGTTGCAGTTTTATGGACTGCAGCAAACCCTGGATTGGACCAGATCGGGCTACTAACCCTCTGTAACCCTATCCCCTAACCAACTGTGATTTAGTAAGTTGCAAAGGTTGATCTGATCCAGTCCAATCCAGGTTTTGTTGATGCCCCTTTTTTATGCAAGGATGTAAATCAAGCTTATTCTCTGAATTGCAAATAAGGTGACAGTTTGGAGATAAAAAAGCCTTGCTACCCTGCACAAATAACTTATTTTGATTATTAAAATCTGTCACAAGAAAAGGAAGCATTGTTTAAATTTTTTGCCTTTTTAGCATTTGCCTTTCATTCTGTCATTAAGCTGAAATTATATCGAATATTAAAAGAGCATAATAAATAACAATTATTCACTGAAGTGGAAGTGGCCAATATAGTGGTGGATATTTAAATATCCACCACTAGCCACCAACACTTTTTACAATGTACAACTGTACATGTAGTATATTCTAAAACAGTGAGATACTTGAGCACAATAATGATGATTTTTAACTCATTTGCTGTTGTCAACGATTACAATGTTGGCACGCAATGACCAAAAAGCTGTCAAGTTTTCTTACTGACAAATAAACTTTTGAAGGCATTTGTTTAGCTCTTACGGAAAAATTTCTTCAAAAGCCATTGTGAATTCTTTTTGTACTTAAAACCATTCTGTCAAAAAATACTATTAATTTAGTTTTAAGCTTATTTATGAACATGTCAGCTAAATAAAGTAATGCAAGGGCGGATCCAGGATTTTTTTTAGGAGGGGGTGCACTCGTCTCTTGCTCTACTTCAACACCAATAAACCACATAGTTTTTTTTTTGCAGAATACCAGTTGTATTAGAAAACCGCAGGTCATCTCAGGGGGGGGGGGGTGCACACCCCCTGCACCCTCCCCCTAGATCCGCCCCTGTAATGCCTGACTTAATTTGCATTTATAAACATTTATAATCTCACCAGTTTCATTGCCAGGTCAAACAGACAAATCTTTGACCTGTTAAAACTTCCAAACCAAATTTTGTCACCTTCTTCATGTATTTTGGGAACAGCTTGTTTAATTATTTGTGAAATTTATTTGTTTGTTATGGCAGCAAACTGGGAAGCCATTTTGCACGTAACTTACATGAGTTTGCTATCCCTCGTTCGGGGGACTGGATAGCACTGGATATCAGAAGTTTGAGTAGCCAATCAGAGCCTGCAAAAAACACTATCTACTGTTTTAGTTTATACTAACTAAAGTCATCTGTGAAAATTTGAGACTGATATACTAAATAGTTTTAAACAAATTACCTTTGAAATACTTGAAACTTTACAAAGAATTTATGGCCTACCTGGCAATTCTATGGTTTTTGATGGCTATTTCCTTTGTTAATGGGCAAGTCCCCTTTTTCTAGGAGAGGGTCTGGGGGCGTGCTTCCCAAGGAAATTTTGAAATTTCAAAGCCCTAAAATGCGATTTTCAGCATTCTGGGGACTAAATTGAGGACAAGAGAGTGCATTTTTCATTCGAAAAATGTGGCTTTCACGCAACTTTCGGTTTTTCAGTCACACAATTAATCCCTACCAGCAATGAACAAACGATGAAAACTAAATTATGTACTTTTGCACGTAAACTTAAACCTATAAAGAAACTTGTAAAAAATTGACTGAAGTGTAGCCTTCACATGACTTAAGCGTAACATAAAAACATTGGGCCTTTATGAACACATATCATAATTATGTTTTCATTCCGATCTCATGATATATTTTTTGTTTACAACACTATTCAAACTAGTTGCTTCTTCTTTCTAGAAAAAAGTAACTTTCTTCTATGAGCAAAGTAGCTGACGTGTTTTGTCGGCCATCGGCGCTTATTGAAACCCCTGAATAGATTGTTTCTGTTGTTCTTGTTTTTTTCTCCTACTATTATTGTTTAACTTCCGAGTTTGTCCATGTACAAAGGAGGCATGCTTTGCCAGTTCCTGTTATCTGTGGGCTTTTTTGTATACATTTTGTATTTATGTCTTGCTTCTTAGTTACAAAAAACATCAAACTACAGAAGCCCAAAAACAATTTTTCAAACAGCCTCAAATCAATTAGCTAATGTCGCATTAATTTGTTACAAAGTATGAAGATGGATAACAACATATCTTCTATTAACGTCAAGATTATTTCCTTAAATGTAAGAGGTTTGAACAAATCCATTAAATGCAGAAAAATCTTTCAGGGCCTTCATAAGCAAACCGGTCACTGCTATTTTCTCTAGACATACAGTTATGGGAATTAGAACAGGGTGGGAATATTTAATACATTCATGGATCAGGAGTCACAGTAAAGGTGTGATGATTCTTGTAAACCCTCCGCGTCTAAATTAGGGGTGATAAAGAGTAGCAAAGACAAAAATAGAAAATTAGATAATCAACATCTTGTGCTTGTCAATAGAGACCTTACGATCCGACAATGGCGATGTCCATGAAAACATCACTGGAAAATAGACTTCACATCGTTATAAAAGTTTTTGCGATTATCCCAATACACCCTATTACTTAAAAGAAAGGAAATTTTGGTTGGAGCTGAAGAGAGGGGACTGTGCCCAAATTCAGACAGAGAAAGTAGAATTTATCACCTTGCCATTCCTGTCCTCAAATAAACTTAACATTTGGTCATTTCACGTCGTATTTGTGCAGGGGCTGCAAAGAAATGTACAAAAAAGCGTGAGGCACGTGCAGAGTTATTGTTTTGCTCATCAAACCTATTGGTTTTTTGACATTCTCCTTGTTTTCACCGTCATAGTTTCGTAAGGTCCCTAAAATTTACGCCCCAAACGACACTTCACAGCAAATTAAGTTTTTTCAAGAGCTAAACAAAACCCTAATTGATTATGCAGATAACAATTTAATAATTGGAGGAGACTTTAACTGCATGGCTAAAAGTGTTAAGCAAGCCACCAACAAACATATGGCCATAAATCAGAAATCTCTACTCACGCTTCAGCCTAACAGACATTTGGTGCAAACTAAATCCACAAACTGTCTTTTACATGGCATGTCAAGGCATTCAAGACTCAGAGCCGACTGGATTTTTTCTTAATTACACCCAATTTAGCATTAATTTATACTAAAAAAGAGTGTAATATCATGCATACCCCATTCTCAGATCAATATTCTATTATGTTACACCTGCAATCAGTTGACAAGCCTAAGAGATCAGGTCCTGGTTTCTGGGAATTTAATGCAAGCCTTTTTGAAGATGAAAAGTACAGGGTAAGAGTGTGTATGTTAAAGACTGTATGCTAAAGAAATACAGGAAAATATTATTTCAGAGAAAAGTACAATGATGTCACAGACCTTGGTTTGAAAAACAGCAAGTGGTAACGTTTGTGCATGCGTCAAGCTTGCTGGGAAGCACTTGTTGACCGGAAATCGTAATGGCCGAAAGCTGTCCTGAAGAACTTTCAAGGGAGATTTTTTTGCATACCCAGTCAATAGCAGACATGTATTATAGATTGGATACTTTGGCTAAGCCATGTTGAAGTGTCATGTATGGGAGAAGGACCATTTAGCTGGTTCATTTTCATCCATTTGGCTCCTCGGATGAAGCAGATAAAGCATTCAAGAGGTTGTTTGTTGTGATATGTTGATTTGTTGACATTCAAACGGTCACGGATTTCTGGGTTATCGTCCATGATCTGCAGAACTGCCTAGCATTTAGGTAAGATATACCTCTTGATTTACTTTGTGAAGTGTGGAGCAGCATCATCGAATGTTATGTGTTAAAATTATAGCAGCCTGAATTCAACGTAATTTATGTGACCCCCGTATTGTTGTAGTATTTGACCCTGACCGTACAGCAAGATCCATGTATATATCCCACACAAGCGACTAAACAGGTTAAACCTCTCTTTCGGTCACTCCGTATTTTCACTTTTAATGGTTAATTCAAAGGGGGGAAGTTCGAGTATTTTGATACTATTTAGCGGCATGAAATCAACAAGCAAATTTCCTACTCTTACAAGTAAGGCCGTAGTCAGATGTTTCCTTCCATTTTCAAAAATTTGCTTCTCTGGTTTACATTGGTGCTCTCTAGCGATTACTTATTCTCGGAGATTAAGAGATCGGGGCGGTGGATTGTGAAATATTGTTTGCTAAAATTTCGTTTAAGATAGACAAATTTTTCTTGTCCTTTTCAACCTTGTTTTCGGATTTTTCGTGGACATGTAAAAGTATATCCCAACAAAACTTATTTGTAAAAGCATTGTTTCGGAACACTCTTTCATTCTTGAATGTTTGATTTTGCATCTAAGGGGGGGAACACGGATGAATTTGCGTTTTAATAATCATGCACTGTAAGCTCTCAGATTCATTGACAAGAACCCTCACCATTTTGGAAGATGATTTTATTCTGATAATTATTCTATGATGATTTGTTTATACATATAAAATTGGCGCCTAAAAGAATTTTAATGTTGTGCTTAAAATGTTTACATAATGTCTTGAAACATAACTGAAATCAATATAAAATATGAAAATACACATATGTGCATTCTTTACCCTGCCCTACTATAAAATATGATAAGTGTGATTTAATGCATTTTCATGTGACCATTATGATATTACTCCCACTAGTACAAGTGCAAGCGCAAAACAGTTCTTTCCCTTGTTTAGCTTTGCACTTGCTGGACTGCCATTCCTGTTTGAAGCACAGACTACACTGGACATGAAATCCCTGTATTTGATTCCTTACATTGGCATCCACATAAGAATTAGCTCCATCACATACAATGTATTTGTACACTTACAAAAATCATAAATGTTATTATTCCTTTTCTATGCCAAAGATTTCTTTCCTTCTTGAATATAAATTTTTATATCCATCACACTTTAGAAATCCTGAATATCTAAAGGAGTATCGCTAGTTGTGGGCAACAACAAAATGCCGTGGGGGTAATTTTTCACTCTCCGATAGAAATAATTCTTTTGATACTTTGGGTCTCATATATTCAGTGTTTGTGCACATTAATTTAGGAGCACTTGGCTTGCCACTGTCAGTTTGGCTGTGTATACACAGTAGTAGTGTATATAGTCATCTATCATAGGCTGCACAAGTTGCAATTGATGCTCCTGGTGTTGCAAGATGACAAGTTATGGAAAATTTCATTTGCCTTTTGCCTGTTGCAGGAGCTCCCTATGAGATGCTCAGCACAAAACCTTGTTGATTCAGGTGATAGTCATTGAGGATGAGTGCATCGTCACATTCAAACCAGTTGCACTTTTCACTCAAGCCATAGCAGAGCTGGTACAAAATGGCGACTATCTGTTTTTTCATTTAACCCTATGCTGTCCGCAGAATGTGAAGGGTCTGTCACTCCATACTGAACTGCATCAAATAGCCTTGGTGCCCCAGAAGACACACAGACAAGCTTTAATTTTATTGAGTCATACATTGGCTCACTTGAAGCTACCATAAACTCAGACTTTATAAATATCAGTCTTTAAGATCCTTAAGTTCTCTTCATGTTGAAATTAAATGAAAAGGAAAAGTTAGAGCTAATTTTCTCTCATTTTCAATTTTTTAATCTTCAAGTCATAAGAACTTGGCCCCAAATAGATATGGTCTAGTCAAGGGAGCTAAGCCTTATTAGCTATATATTAATTAAAACAATTAACACATGTGACGTAGAACATACCAACAACAAAATTTATGAAAAGCAAAAATGAGTGCAAGCATGGATGCAGAAAATTAACTTCAATATCCAGGGAGAAAATGCAGTTTTAGATATGACTTTGATCTTTACTATTTTAAGTATTTTCACTGTTGTGTGCATATTTGCAATTTTCTAGTATGTAGAAGTGTGGGGAGTAAAGGGAAGGATTTTTCATGGTTAGGATTACCTCAATAAAACACATCTGTAATATGAAACATCTTGTACAACACTCTGTTTTGGCTCATCTAATTCTTTATTTTTTTAGAAGTATAAGGGGCATCTTAGATTCTAGAGCCTCCATATTACAACATTCTGCCTACACCCCTGAATAAGGTAAGGCATCACATACATTTAATAGATGTCATTTCTACAGTTTGGGTCTTAAGTTTTATATCATCTAGTCAAAAATGGAAACATACGGTTTCATAGCCTTGTGTGGGATATCTTTGAAATGTTATCAGTCGCAGAATTAGGGCACTGCACCAGGTCTGGACTTTGGTGGTTAGGATAGGGTATCTCTGAAAAGTAATCACTGGCAGAATCACTGCACTAAGGTTGCACATCTCTGAACAACAGGGCGTTCCTGAACCATAACTGACGTGAAATCGTATTATTGCAAGGAGATTGTCGCAAGAACTGCAATTATGACTATATAAACAGACTAGCATTTAGAAATTTTTTTTTTCACGGCGTTTTATTCAAATCTTAAGCGTCAGACATTTTGCACTCGGTCACAACTTACATGAAGAGATTTTTTCCCATTTATCCAGTGTTTTAATAGAGGAGTTTTGCAGCTGTTACACAGAACCCCATCGAAGCTTGACGTGTCAGTGCGCAAGCCAAAACACAAAACAATAATCACTCATGGACCACAAACCGCGCAAAATTGTGAATGATCTGCGCCTTATTGGCCTTGAGACCAATATCGCATATTACAAAACAGACTTTGTCTTATCTGTACTCCACAAAGGCAGAACAGATGACTAAGACGATGGTCGACGATGGTAATTTTTAAAAGAGGTGCCATTTCTCTTTGCTGCATTCGCTGCAATCCAATACCACCACAAACGTCCATCCAGCCGCTCGCGCATACTCGCAACGTTACCACTTGCTGTTGGTTTGAAATGGGATGTTGTTAAGATGGAGATTAGAAGCTTCACACTTCAATACTCCAAGAAAAAAGCAAGAATAGAAAGAGATAAGGTAAAGTAGTTGCAAATAAAACTGAACAACCTGCAAGAAAAACTATCTGCCTCGAAAAATGATCAAAAATTGTCAAATGAGTATAACGCCTTAAGAGTCTAATAATTAGCAAAAATCTTAAGCAAAAAAATCAAAGGGACTATTTTATGTAGCAAAGCTAGAAAACAAAGCTGGAGAAAACAACGCCAAGTACTTTCTCAATCTAGGAAAACAAAATTTCCTATGGAAAAAATTTCAAAGCTAAAACTATCTAACGATGAAGAAACCAAAGATCCAAACAAAATTCTTGAAGAAGAGAAATCTTTCTATAAAAACTTGTATGTTACTAAAAATGTTGACTCTGAGTTTGACATATTCTTTAATAACAACTTGTTAACACTACGTAATGAGGAACTTTCTAAGAAGTGCAAAGGTACATATATGCTCTCCGAAAAGGAGCGTCATGTAACTCTAAATAAAGGATATGGACAGTGGCAAATCACCTAGCTCGGATGGTCTTTCAACTGAATTTTACAAAGTCTTTTGGGATGATATCAATCTTGTATCTAGATGTTGTTAGAAGCATCAACTATAGCTTTGAAAAATGTCAAACGTCAGCTTTCCAGAAAAGAGGTATTATTACACTCGTACTAGAAAAAGACAAACCGACTAATCCTCTTGGAAATCTGAGACCAATCTCCCTTTTAAAAACAGACTACAAGATTGCCATGAAGGAAATATTTATTGCAAAATGACTCAAAGCTGTTTTGCCACATGTGATATGAACACTATTCAAACCGGCTATATCAAAGGACGATTTATTGGAGAAAATGTAAGACTTATTATCAGTGATATTATTAACTTAGCTATACTGCAACAACAATTCTCCCTCGCCTCACTGCTTTCCTAGACTTGGAAAAAGCCTTTGATTCTATAGAGTGGAATTTCCTTTTTAAGGTCCTTGACTTGTTTAACTTTGGTCCTTTTACTTTGAAAAACTGGGTACAAATGTTCTACTGTAACATAACAAGCTGTGTTACAAACAACACTTTTGCTTCTGATTTTTAACTTGTGGATTATGCGTAGGGTAAGGAACAAGTTATTCACTGCGATATCCAAATGTGTCACTCAGGTGTGGACATTTTCGTAAATTAGTCAGCTCCGCATGAAAGCTTTTTCCTTCCTCTCAGTAAATGATATCAACATTAAGGAGCTACCACTCTTCTACTGGTCTGAGATTAAGGATATACAGGACAATACCAAGCCATGTACAAAAAAATTGATCATATGGAACAACAAAGATATTAAAACAGGGCTGAAAATAACGGACAGCAGGTCGCCGGTCTTGATGACCAGCCAAATATTTTTTAGCCCGGACAAACCCCGATTCTGGCTGGTCAAATAATGAAAATTATAATTTTTTTTGGCCAGGAATATTGAATTACGCAGGGAATAGATAGTTTTTACCACACTGATGATCACATTTTTGACAGCTAGTTTGTAAAAAATGCATTCGCTCGTTGTAGAGTTCCTTTCCTCGGTTTTCGCATGTTTTAATGTCCTGAGTATCATCGTACAGTGGTGTCTGAAGTCTCTAAAGGTAAAAAGTGAAGCATAAATCCTTTTCGAACTCTCGAGGTTCAGGAAATGGAATACACATACAGTTTAAAAAACATAAGGAATTACGAAAAAAAAAATGGGGGTTAATTATTAAAGAACAAAATCCGGCACAAATTTGTTTTACGTTGACGTTCCGAAATTAACATCGGTGAAACTTGATCTTTTTCCTTGCCTGGCGCGTGATGGAAAGTCTCCGCCAAAGAAGTTGATTTGCATTGGCGAAAAGTCTGTTCCACAAACAGCATGTTTATCATCACAAGTCAAAAAATATACAGCAGAGCTTTCATTTGGGTCATCGTGCAACACTTTATCGCGAAGGGCTCAAATGTCAACAGCAATTTGCACAAAGTTGTTTACAAGAAGGAGAATTAAGCGCCGAGATAGACGACGTTCCTTCTCGATTAGCTTAAATTTTTATCAGACTATTCTGGAATCGAGTCCGCAAACGAGATTCATGTTCGACATAAAGAAATTCTTATTAATCAATGTGCTAACATTTATTCCCAGAGAAACACAGGACTACCCATTGAGAATTGCTATCGATTTGCCCGAATTCTGTCGAATTCCTAAAGCAGGTCACATTACTGATTACAGCAAAGCAGAAAGTACAGGTGTAGAGTATGACCTGCAACGTTGCAACGTTTTTCTAACACCAAAACAACAAAGCTAATTATGTTCCAATACAAGATTTTTACATGACATAGTTTTTTCTAAGGAAACATTGTTCAGAGCTAATCTCGCCAATAGCAATCTCTGCTATCTATGCTTGGAAACAAAAGAAGAACTAAAGCACATGCTAGTCTCGTGTCAGTTCGTCGCGGAGTTCTGGGAAGTTTTCCTGGGGTCCGTTTCTCGAAAGTCCCAGTAACTTTACGGGCCCGAAATCAAATATTCAAATCGAAATATAAAGAATAAGAGCGCGGGTCCTGGCTAGCAAACTACTCCATTTTGTTTCTTTAACTGACAGTTTTATTGTGTTAGATGCAAAACTATTGAAACCTCGATCTTTAATGTAAACGGAGACAGCTTACCGGGCCCGTTAATTATCGGGACTTTCGAGACACGGGCCCCTGGACCCTTCGTACAAGTCTCATGTATCAATAGAGCTAGAGCTATCAATCATTAAAATCTTGTATGGTATTATTGGTAACAACCACCTCAATAAGTTAACTAATCATCTCTTACTTCTTGCGAAAAATTATATATACTGCCACAGTATCACAGAACAGCCTCTGTTATTAAGTGTCTATCTAACTATAGTGGTAAACAAAGCTATTGTAGGAAAACAAATAGCAATAAAAGTATTAACTCACCTGAATATTATTATAATAGATGGAAACCTTTAATTGAGAAGAAGTTTGTTTGCTAACAGTATTAATTCAACTAGTAAGGTTATACTCCACATTAGACTTGCATTTTATTGTACTTTTGTAGCAAGACTGTAATATGGAAGATCGAAATAAAAAACTTTAGTATATACTAAAACAGTGGATAGTGTTTTTCGAGCGCTCTGATTGGCTACCCAATCAGTGAATATCCTGCACTATTCACTGATTCACCTCCAGTTCCTCCGAGCGAGCAACGCCAAACTCGCGTAAGTTGCGAGCAAAATGCCTTCCCGGTTTTCTGCCGTAAACAAACAAACAAATTTCACAACTAATCAAGCAAGCTGTTTCCGAAATACACGAAGAAGGTGACGAAGTTCGGATTGGAAGTTTTAACAGGTAAAGCTTTGTCTTTTTGACACTAATTTATCGATAAAACTGGTGAAAAAGTTTTTGTTTACAAATGCAAATTAAGTTTAAGTCTTGCTTACTTTATTTAGTTGAGTTGTTCATAAATAAGCTTCAAACTAAATTTAATAATCTTTTTTTATAGAATGATTTTAAATACAGAAAGAATTCACAACTCCTTTTGAAGAAATTTCCCCGCAAGAGCTAAACAAATGCCTTGAAAATTTAATTGTCGGCAAGAATAAAGCGACGGCCGCAGCCGCCCGGTCATTACGCGCCAAAATTGTAATCTTTGGCAACAGTATTTGAGTTAAAAATCATCATTTTTGTGCTCAATGATCTCACTGTTTTAGTATATACTAAAACAATTATTCACCTCAGTGTCGGTGGCTAGTCGTGGATATTTACCTCACTGCTTCGCAGTTCGGTAAATATCCAGGACTAGCCACCTCCACTTCGGTGAATAATTGTTATATATTTCAAAAAAAAGAAAAAGAAATACCCGGCAGTCTGATATTCACGTCCAGTTTTCAAGAATTGTCATTGAATTCTTTTAAGAAAATATGATATTTGTTAAGAAATTTTGATTTCCGTGCACGGAAGTAGAAAGAGCCGTAGTCGTACCAGATATTCCATAAGTTCAAACAGAAAAAACAGAAAGACCGTAGTAATATTTCAGACTGCCGGGCTACTATTCTGAAAACTGTCCCCGGGATTTGTTTTTAGAATTGCTTGGCATTTGCGAACAAACATCAAATGCTCCGGGGAGGTTTACTTCAAACCCTAGGCAATGTTTGAAATCGCTTGAGATTTTGCAAGAAACACTTTACGTTTTTAGAAGAATTAAATCGGAGAATTCGTGAAAATGGATTAAATTTCAGACAGCCCTGTATCACTGTCACTCCATAAAACAGAGTGTACTTCATTTTCTTTCTGGATTTCTCACATTCATTTAGCAACTCAGAACACTTTCTCAGGCATCCTTGAGTCCCTCTTACATTCTTCCCAGCTGCAATGTTTGCTGTTTACCATTTCCCGATAAAAATACGCAAATAAAAACATTGTTTTGACTCAACACTCTCCAAATTGAAGGCGCATACAAATCCTCCGAGTGAAAAGCAAAGTTTGTCTGAGTCATGTAGGGGGTCTCATCTGACATAAACTATTTTTAGAATCTGTGGTATCATATGGAATTGCCCATTGCTAACAAGGAGCTGGAAATTATACAAAATGCTCAAATCAACCAAATCTTTCAAATTTTGAATTTAAGCCTTCTATGGGTTAACTCGTATGCTAAAGAGCAAAAATGTAAACGACGAAATTAGCAAAGATTCGCCTTCAGCGAAGACTAGAAAGAACATTGGCATGCATGACGGCCAATTACATGCTCAGATTTAATACAAGCACACCAACAGCAACATGTGTGGCTAGAAAGACAAGAGCGAAGTACATGTGTTCAATAAAATATTGGCAAAATACTGTATAACTTCAGTTTGAAAGAGATCAACTTTCAGAGGCATGGGAAGTTTAAAGGACAGCTGTGTTTAAATGGTTGCCGATCCCACGAAGGCGATTCGAATCAAGTCAACCCGAGCAAAAGGTTGCAGAAATATCCCTTTTCTGCAAAGTATTTACTAATGTTTCGAGTCAAAAGCATAACATTATTGAAGAAAACATACCTTTTGGCAGCAACTGTCCAAAGCAAGACTAGGAAGCTGGAAATTCGAGGACATTTCTTCCACGAACGTGCGAACACAGACAGGTTTATTTCGGCGTGCAACTAAATCTTCCCGCCAAGCACCGCTCGAATTTAGAGCCCAGGTCACCCGCGCAACAGAGGAAATATGGCGGAAGTATCCGACGGTGAGATCCATTGAGGCAAAGATGGAAAACACACGCCGAAAAACCGTGAGTACGGTTGTTAAATAGCTGTTTACTTGTTCAGGAAAGGAACTTGTTTGCTCAGATACGAGATTCATGGTCTTAGAAGTCGAAGTTTACTGTTTGTCTTGTCGAGGGTGTCAACCCATGCCACAAGAGACCAGTGGCGTAAAGGAACGTATGCCCATCTATCGTGACATTTCAACATTCCGCTTGTCAAATCCTTCAAGTTCAATATTCTGTAAGTCCAATATTGAAATTTGCAGATCGTCCACATCAAATTTCATATTCTGCTTGCCAAATAATGAAAATTCAAGATTTGGTTCTCACCGTGATAACTCACGCTGCACTGTATAACTCACGACCTTGTTTTAGACACATTTATGTGCGCTTGACATCTCCCACCGAGACATTTGACCTGGAGGAGAAAATTTGTGCCCTGGAGGAAAAAAATTCGACACGAAAGGCCATCCCGGGATGGGGAATTTCACTTTTATCCAGGTGGGGTTAGGAATTTGAGCCGGAAGTGTCTGACAACGTGGCTCGGTGAGATCCGGTACCAGATCATGAGAAGCATTCAAAGGAAAGGTCATCGCGTTTGTGTTTGAATGGCTAAAGTAAAAAAGGGCTACAAAAACTCAGAAATATTTTTAATGGAAATGAATGAAAATGCGAGGGTGTGTTCAACATTATGTCGCTAGGGTTTTTGTTTTTTTTTTTTTCGGTGTCTGCTATACCAGGCTTAGAGAGTATAGAAGGTACAACCTTTATTTAAAAAGGGTGACACCTATTACTATGAGAGAATTTTTCTTAGTGGGCCTCTAGAAACAAAAACAAAATAATGATAAAATGCCCATGTACAAACAGAGATTACAATAAAGAGATCTTAAAAATTCTTTAAAATTTTTAAAATTAAAAAAAATTGAGAAATGTTAAAAAACGTATGTGAATAAATTAGTAACTTAAAGGAGAATCGATCCACTTACAGCCATATAAAAAAAACTACGGAAATTTTAAGTATCAGAATAACTCTTCAACTTTAAAATTGTCCAACGTATAGTTCAGGGAGGTGTTATTAAATTCAAAAATCAAATCCAACATTTATTTCACTATGCTAACTACACACAACAAAAGCTGATTTCCTGTAGGGGTATGGGCAAAAACGCATTACAAACAAATAGAAGCAGTATGTTGTTCACAAAAGTTACAAAACTTATGTAAAAGTGTATACAACGTAGCTAGTTTTACAAGATAAATTTACAATATACCTCTATTAAGCGGACCCCCAATTAAGCAGAGATCCTCTATTAAGCGGACACTAAGCTGGGTCCCGCAATCAACGTGTTATATTTCCTTTTATAACGAACCCCCATTCAGCGGACACCTCTATTAAGCGGACACCTTCGGGACCTTCCCAAGTGTCCGCTTAATAGAGGGTGTTCACTTAATAGAGGTTTGTAAAAATTGCGCAATGTTTGTGAACGATTAACATTCAACGGTTACTCTGTACAGTGATAAAGTTCCATGTTGTTAAGGAAGCTAAGGAAGCTGTGCTGTACTTTGTGCAAGACTTTTAGGTGAACTTTGATCGTGGATGACAATCATACGGCCGGATATCGTTCTAATCTACGGTTTACTGACAGCCAAATGTATTTATTTATCTTTATTAGCCGACTACAGTACGTATTTCAAGGACGTAATCCAATACTACTATTGTCAATTCAGTCCGTTGTCCGCTTAACAGAGGTTTTTAGCAATAGAAATTGGCCAAATACAATTTATTTTAGTGTCCGCGTCCGCTAAATAGAGGCGTCCACTGAAAAGGGGTTCGTTATAAAAGGGAGATATAAGACGTTAATTTCGGACCCGGCTTTGTGTCCGCTTACTAGAGGGTGTCCGCTTAATAGAGGTTTCACTGTAATTCACAATTTCAACATTTTATTTTTAAATCCAGCAATATGTTAGGGCATAGCCATTTAACCACTATGTAGTTGAAATGAGACGACATAATAAGTTCGATTCCCGAGTAGGGTTCCCCTTAGTGGGAATATTGATCGGCGCTGCCTATTTTCCTTTCGTAGCGGTGGATGCCACCATTGGTAACCACGCCCCATAGTGCGGCATGATACATGTAATATAGTCCCTGGATTAAGTAATACGTTTTTGAACAATCGTAGAAAGAACAACGTTAAAGCCCACCTTGAATTTACGTTAAATGTTATGGAAAGGGCTAGGAACAGATGCGCGGTTACATGGGACACTTTAACCGTGATAAATGATATTTTTACCCGGAGAAATTGGTGTGATGCGTGTGACCGGACATTCCCGGGATAAATTTACCATAGGGAACATCCATGGATATGTCGAAAAGAAGAAAGAAACCGCTCATGACATTTAACGTGGTAAATAGCTAAGGTGTAACTTCTATACCTAAAGCACGAAAACCAATCAGGATTCTTCATTAGACACCAACGTGAAACCTCAATGAAAATTTTTTATTTAGCGGGTTTCTTGCGCGCTGTTTTAGGAAAGATTGATGTATATGTGAAAGATTTTCACGTTAAGTTGAAAAAAAAAAACAGGAAAAAATTTGAAGGTTTTAAGGCAAGATTTAAGCAGGTTTCTTGTGTCAGATGTAGGAATGATCAGTTACCAAAAATATGTTCCAATCCTGACCAACATTCGAAATGGACTGGACTGTAAAATGGAATCTAGGGCCTAGATTTAAAGGAAATGGTCTATACCTTCACTATTTTATCACGATTAACATACCAGATTAATTTTCCTTTAATTGTTTGTAAATTTTTGACAAAAAATAAAATCCTGCCCTGAACAACAGCGATTATTACCGTAGGAGCGAATGAAACCGTAAGAGCGGCTAATTTACCTTGGTGATTTACTCACGTGTAACCACATGTTACCACGGTTAACTAAACCAACGTTAAATTTACAGCGGCCTTTTTACAGTGGAAAATTCCTTTTATCGTAGAGTGAATGTGTAACCGCACCTAATGTTTCAGTTACGAAAGACAGTTCGCTAGTTTATGTACTTAAATTTTTCGGTCGGGTCGTTGTGGTAGTGTAGGGGTAAGGAAGATAGATTAGGATACGAAAGGTCGGGGTTCGACGTCCGGGTTTGACCCTGGGTTGCGATCTTCTTTCTATTTAATAGAAACACTCTCAATAACATCAATTTTCTCAAGTGTCGGTAAAGGCTGCGGTGGACACCTATCAGTATTCATGAATAAATTTAACAGGCAAAATTTTGCTTGTGCTAGATCTTTTAAACGCTCATATCTCGGCTGTTTTGGAGGCAATTTGATAAAATTTCACAGAGACATTAAAGGATGATGGAAGTTTTTGAAGATTGCTTTACGCTTTGTGCCACAGTGGTGCAAAATTGGGAAAACGTGATTTTGAATCAAAGTTTGCAGATCGAAAAGAAAACAGCAATCTGTTATTTTATTTATAGGTGATCGGTCAAAGTGTCAAAGTGTGTCATGACAGAAGCAGAGTTTAAGATTTTATTTTAATATTTATGTTTGCAACATTTACCTTCATATTATTCCCACTGTTTCAATTCAGTGGAGATTTGGGAACTTTTTCAGTAAGAATCCCGACCTTAAAACCTCCAATGCTACAAAAGTTGTAAGGTTAATCTACTATTTTAGTATTTGCATGTGTATGTGCAAAGTTAAAAAACTGCATCTTTCAAGTCCACATACTAAAGATGATTGGGCCGACAGATCTGCGTTTCGCGTAAAGAGCGATTTCACATGACGTCACGTCCGTCATGTTGGTTTTCCAAACCGTTCATTCCTGTGGGAGTTGAATTTTTTTCTTATGTATAAACGCTTTCTTTTGTTGCAATAAGTTTATATAGCTGCTGACCACGTGAATGAAGACCCTTTCATGGTAAATTAGAAATTTGCCACCCATCCCAAACTTTGAAAGTTTTGGAAGATTCAGTTTCTAGAGTATTTTGTTTGATAGTGCATTGTTGCTGGAGTTTTATTGTCGTTTTCTCATACCAGAACACGCAAATATATCGCCACGAAGACATTTTGTTTTCTCATTTAATATTTTCTCTAAACTATCAACTCTCTGGCAAATACTTATCTTATTGACTGTCCTGAAGGAACATAGCGAGAAATTTTTACGAAGTTCAGCGACGGAAGTATTTGTTGGTCTGAGGCCTGCAACAAGTAAACTTGCTTATTTTTACTCACACCGAGATCTTCATATTTTTCAAAATAATTTCACTTTTTCAAAATAATTTTACTTGCAAATGCCATCTATATCAGTCGGCTTTATTTTGTTTTAGAGGAGCAAATAATATAGGCATTATTTAACAAACTTATTTGAAATTGTTTAATGAAAGAAAAGTTATGAAAAGTTAGTTTCATACAATCCTGTAAACTTAATTTTTCAAAAAATTACTCATAACGAGATCTTGCGTGATATTTTCCAAAATAACTATTTGCAAATGCCATCTGTATCAGTCTTGTTTTTTTTTTCTTCCTTGAAGAGCAAATAAAAGTGCATTACTTAATAAAACTTTTTTAAAATTGTTTAATGAAAGAAAAATTATGACAATAAATTCATGTTTAAGTTCGTAAGTATGTTTGCCGGTACCAAGGGCGTCCATTTTGTCGTTGTAGTCTGTCTTGTCCATAATAACGGTCACCCGTCCCTTGTCTGCGGGCAGTACGACTATCTTCTTGTCGGTTTTTAGTCGTTTCAGTGCTTTCTGCTCGTCAGGAGTCAAGTTCCTGTTCGGTAGAGAGGCTGATTGCAAAGCAGAGGTCACTCTACTTTTGATGTTATCCTTGGTCGATTCTGATAGCTCGTGTTGACGAGACAGAACGGCCTCAACGCTAGCCTCAGTAGGTACTTGTTTACGTGTCACTGAGTGTTTAAGTCCGCAGGAAAGTACTTGCGGTTTCAGTCTCTTCTAAGGGATGGAAAGAAATGTTCCTGACCCAGTTAGCGTCGGGTTTACGTCGTATAGCGTTTTTTGTGTCTTGCAGTCGTGTCAGTCTCTGATTCGTTTTCACGTGGTGCTGTTTAGCTGTCTTCAGCCAATAGCCTGTATAGTGCTTAGTAAGGTACTCGGTAAAAGTTGTTTGAGTTTGTCAAGTCGTTGTTCTATTTTGATGTTGTAGTAGTTGTGTCTTCTGTGACAATCGTTTATCCGCGCTCGGATCAATCGTCTACAGGTGGCCTTGACGTTTTGAATGGCCTCTTGTCTGTTCAACGGGGACTTTATTCTTGGTCCTTTCTGAACAAGGCCGATATCACTGCAGCGCTGGTTGAACCAGAGTTGTTGTAGTATTCGTCTGACGTTACTTGCGCAACTGACTTAGTCGTTTGCAAGTCGTTCGCTCTGTCGTCCAAGTGAACTTAAAACTAAAGATTTGAACCCTGGAGTCATTTCATAAAACGTTTAGCAAGTAATTACGTAAGGTTGCATTACACGGAAATTTAGTATGATATAGATAAGTCTGAAGCAGAATGACGTATTGTTTAATGTGCAGAGCAAGAATAACAAAATGTGTCTTAGGTTCGTTTGCTCGTGTCGTCGGGACCCACAATCATGACTGGGGACAGATGCCAGCTTACCTAAAAGATAAGTATCAAGCTGCCTCTTGGAGAGAAGGATCATCCAGCCGACTCCTGTAAACAAATTCACGATTCCAACCTTAACGACCAGAAGAAAACCACAGCAAAAAGTGGCGTGTACAGGATCAAAACCTCACTCAAGAATAATGAAGCCGTTGAAACTTTTTGCGATATGGGCAGTGGTGGATGGACTCTGGTCGGGAAGGTCAGCGGTACGGTTGGAAACATCTTTACTAAATGGCTGATCCAAAACCGTAATCCGGAACAACTGAAGACGCCCTTGTTTGCTTCCGGAAAAACCGAATACTCTTGCTTGGATGCTCGTGTTCTCTCTGTTAAATACGCTTCACGGTCATGCTCTCGAGTGGAGATAACGCTGAGGGAATAGGATGAAAATGGGTGCAGTGGGATTTACCTCCAGGCAGAGAGGTGAAGACCTGGTGGAACCATGGGATGGGTCCGTCTGCAGTGCAATCATCGGGAACGACTCAAGTGACTTTGAAGGCTTGGAATGGAAATTCCAAGGTAAGAAAAAATGAAAATATCAAACATGGCGGGAAGGGAGGGTAGCTTAGCATTCTGAGGGTTACTCACTGGAAAGGGTGGTCAGCAGACGAGTAAATTAGGGAGCTTAAGCAAAGACGTTTTGGAGCGACGCACGTCGACCGGAAGTGAGGTCTTTTTCATTTTAAAGTAAATTCACAATACCAAATTTGTATTTCTTAGTCTCTTTCTTATTATAGAGACGATCTGTCCAAAAATTTGGCAAAAATACCGCTCAAGAATGAAAAAAAAGTCCACTTCCGGTTGATGTGCGTCCCTCAAAATCGTCTTTGTTTACTTCAATGACGCGTCATTATCGGACAAATCTAAGAGCAATATTATGTTAAATTATTCAACCTGATGTGAATCTACTAATTTTTTGTTCATACAATGAACCCTAAACGGTAGATAAGGGGAAAACTTGGTCACGTGGTAGAAATTGATGTTTACCATTAATTTGCCGCAAAGGCTGATTCTTATTACCTCTATAAAGCTTTAAGGGACTAACTCGAAGACCTCCCGGCTGTCTCTCTAAACGGCCCAAACAAACAACTTATCTTCTTGTCATTTTCTTTACCTCGTAATTAAGCTAGCCTTAGGTGTGAGTTCTATTTGATGATAAAATCATCAAATTTGTTGTAGTTCAGTCGGTTAAAAAAAACTATTGAGAGACTTACGATGTTGACAACGCATTGTAGCAACCCCCGCGTCCCAACTGAACGTGTAGCACAACATCGCGTAGAGGAAAGGAAGCTAAGGTCTGAAAACCTTGGGAAACGCTGTAAAGCACAATTGAATCAACCAATATAGACCGCGATAATGGAAAGAAGCATTTAATCCTGTAAAAATAAATAACATGAATACTATGCAGGAGTGTATGCCCTAAAAACTCGATCTGTTATCTTAGCATCACCATCACCCTGCAGTAAGAATGAATTAGGAGATTACAACACGAAATTTTTTAAATACATTTGTAAATTGCGTTGTGATCATTTTTTTCACTCTTTTGTAGGTTTGCTACAAGAACAAGTTCGGTAGAATGCCATTACCTCAACATGGAGGGTCCTATCCTTGTGCGTCTTATAACAAAAAGGGAAATACTGTCACCAATGACTACTGTATGGCAGTAGGAGTATAAAGAGCTGGCACATCAGCAGATGGGTGGATATAAAACGCTAACGGATATGACAGCCCGAGAAGCGATTTTGATTGGCCCAACCAGCAGAATAATCACCAGTCTCCTCACGTTCTTGTTTGGCTTCAGTGATGAGATAAGCCTGCTTTGATTTCATTTCCGTGTCTTTTTATCCGTTATCTAGCTTTCACTTTTAATTCACTGTTTTGACGTTGTTTAACTCTCTTCTGAATACAAGTCAATGCCGGTCCCCGGTTGCATTTGTTAAGAGGCCACGAAATATGCTTATATTTAAGTATACCTCCTTATATAAGAAAGATCAGTACTCGAAAAGCCATCTTCTGAATCTCTCTCTCTTCTTACTCCCGCTTCAGATGCAACACCCAGGTTTTCGTTTTCCTTATTCTCGATAAATTTTCCAATAGTTGATCGTGAGCACTAACGGAAGTGATTACCGGTCATGAGCTAGACCAACTGGTAAAGATGGCAAAAAACAGATTACGGGGAAACCCACAGATACCGAAAGACATGCACAAATTAGGATCAGAACCATTTAAGGATACTATACAACGATCCCCTGAAAGGTAGGAAAATAGTGGTGGATATCCCGAGACGCCAAGGTATTAAAACACCGTCTAGCAAAATGGCGTCGCTTTCTTGGTATTTGATGGAGCAGCCGTTTCATTTGTTGTTAAAATGAAGTCTTACGAGACTATCCCGAAACGGGACGCCATATTGACCACCAATACAAAACAGTGAATAGCCCAGGGTATTCCTAGTTACGGGAGCCAATCAAAACGCGTGAAAATTGCTATCTACTAATGTGGTAAATACTAAAACTGGATATGTTTGCTCTTTGCTGTGGTGAAAACATGTTTCTTTAGAGTTCTCAATCTCAGAGGGAGAGTCAAGACAGTCTTCGTACTGCAACAAGTTTCCATGGTGACTTATTATCGACGTAGAGGCTCCTTTTTAGGCCTGGTGCCAACGTCGAATCTAAGTTGCGTGGAATGAATTAAAGATAGGTCCGACAAAGAGTCGACATAATTCAAGCGTGGTAGCAAACGTCGAACCTGCGTCTATTCTATTTCACAAGTTGCACTTCATTAAAACAAGGGAATAAGCACGCTTCCCCTTGCTATTTACTCAATGCGTGGCTAGTTACTGCTAGGACTTGCTAGCGAAATTCCGAAATACAGTGCTCGTCGGGCCTTTCTGTGGCAATTAATTGCGAAAAATAGAAAGAGAAGACTCGCATTACTTACAGCTCTGAGAACACTCAACAGTGTATCAGAGACGACAGATATTGCTCCAAGTAGCATGCTTGACCGTGCTTTTGTTAGCGAACAACAATGGAGCAGCGGTCTTGAATCGGTCTTGCCGCCGCTTCCATCCCGTAATGTTGATTGGTTTACCGACGTATGGTCCACTTACAGCGAGAAACGGTTTAAAGAGACTTTCAGGATATCTAGGTCTACATTTATGTTTCTACTGGGTCGCATTCGTAACGCAATTAAAAAAGACACCATCACTGAAGAGCCTATCTTCCCGGAAGCCCGATTAGCAATTTGAGCATTTATTGCAGTAGGCAATTCGCACCTCAAGCATTTATATTTAGTGTTTATGAAACACGAAAAAGACATTTCCAGCACGCTGTGCGATGTCAGCAATGACTTTCGTCTTTTTACAGCGCATGCTCGTCAGGGGGAAAATAGCGTTTGGCAGATGGGGGAGTCGGTTTTTTCGTGACATTTGCGCAGTCCGTTGAACATAAAACGGCGTTTGCTGAAATGCCGAACCACTGTCGCACTATAACACTTGGCAAGTCGGACTGGACTTATGCTGGAGTCGAAATAATTAATTTGAGTCCAACTGAATTGCGGCAAACGTCGCACCATTCATGCGCCTGTTTCAAAATTAATAGGTTCGACGAATTCAGTTCGACTAAGTTTCGACGTTTGCCCCAGGCCTTAATTAGAGGCCATACAAAAGTGTTAAGGATTGCGGGAAATATATCGTCTTTAGAAAAAAAAATTTGGAACTTTAGTTCTTTCAAATGTTACCGAATTATTCTCTCAGTGACTAATAATGCACAAACAAACTTATTCTATCAGCACTGCTACTCAAACACGTCAATAGTCACTCTATGTAACCATGGCAATAAATAAATGGTCACCAAACGTGCCTGAAATGAGGATAGGAATGAAAGGATCTGCCAAAGATCGCTTTGTAAGGCAGAGAGAGAAAAAAAAAACAAGTCCGTACGTATGAGGGTAAGGTATTAGTATTAATAGAAGCATTGGTTCACTGTGATACTAAAATCGCAGAGATGGATATTTAATAAACGCTAATGTATTCAACTAGTGACTAATATGCAAAAATTTAACTTAACTAATATGCATGTTTCAATTTAAAGGAAGGGCTAAATCAGAAAGACTGATGCAAACAAATCACAGATCGAAAAATTAACTGGAGCCGTTTGAAGCAGCCAACGATAGACAGTTTTAATTTGAGTTTACTATTAAAAGAGTGTGCCTGAGGCTGTCCTACTAAAAAGGTACCCGAGATGTTTATGCGCTTAAACATACAACAGTTTTCATAAAGACAGAAGGAATTCCTAATAAAAATGACTACGCTTTTATACTATAGGACAATTCTTTCAGTCGCTCAACAACAAGTGCTCAACCTAAGTCCTGCTGAATAGCAGCATTGGTTGCTTTAATGAAATACTACATCACGCAAACTGAAAGTTTCTGGGTTTCCTTTTTTTGTAAACACAGGAAGTTGGCTCAAAATATTAATCTTTTTTGGTATTCTTTTTCAACACGCCAACCTAAGTAGAAGAAAAACAGTCAAGATTACCTCATTAACAAAATGTTCCGATTCATCAAACAAGTGCCAGAAAAAGAGTATTTTACTTCGTACAATTAGTAAAAAGGTATCAGTTCCTATTCTGTCATATGCGATACAATGAGGTAACGCATCATTGTCTCTTTTATGTCGTTGTTAACTCGTCATCAGGCACAGTGCAAAAAATTCATTTCAAGTGAACTCCTGGATTAAGAGTTGCCTTTGTACGTCAAATGGCTCTGATCTTACGCCAAAGATGGTCTGAAAACAGCTGGCAATCTTTCTCTTGATATATGCAATTCCTCGCCGAATGAGTTTGATAAAATGTAGACCACACGATGATACCTTTTTGTATACAAAAGAGACATGCACCATCCCTTTACCTGAAAAAAAAGGAAAAATGAAACTAAAATGGCAGAATTTAAGATAATTATTAGTGTAGCATTCTTTCTCAATGATGGGTGATGCTCTAAATTTTTCGAATATTTCTCTAGATTTTTCTGAATATTTTTGCATCGACAACACCGTTGTAAATGCATACTTACTATATTATATAAACTTTAAGTGCTGTTACACACGCCTTTTAGGTGGAACAGATTTCCTATGTATATACATATCTAAATTTGATAAGATTAAGTTTTCCATCCTTCCTTTCTTCCTCCAGGCAGCAAAGAATGCGTGTTTTATATACTTATACCGGAAGAGACGAATTTTAGCTATTGAATTCTAGACTTTTTGCACAGATACGTAAGTTGTTTTAAGGGGTTACCGGTCGTTTCGATACAAAGTCGTTTCGATACAAGTAGTTTCGGTACAAATTGAAGTCGATTCGATACATACCTTAAGTCGGTTCGATCCACTTGAGGTCGTTTCGATTCAATCAGAACAACTTGCCAACTTTTGAAGATTTAGTCACTACCATTAACAGTTCGTTTATTTTTTGTCTTGAAGAATATGAAATATGATTTAAAATGCTAATTACGACATTTACGGTCGCTTCATCGTTTGGCTGAAGTCCTGTTTGCTTAACGCCTTAACTCAATTCACTAACGTTTTGTAACCCTAGAATATCGATTTCTACAGTTCTTACTACTCTGCTTTTATGTCGAAGCATTTTTTTTTGAAGGGGGATCAACATCACTGCCTCAAGACGGGATCGGGAACAACATGGAAAAACGCCGCCATCTTGGTTGTTGCACGTGCTTAAGTATCATGACATGGTTGCTAAGCACAATTATTTCGTACTCTGTGAATACATTACTACCATTATACTTTTTATTGCTAACAACTAATGTAACAGGGGTACTTGTTTGGCGCAGTCCTCCTTTCGCACGAAAGCGTTGATGCTTAAGAGTTGAGTGAACGGCAGTCTGCAGAGTTTAAACGTGCCGTCGATGTACCAGGATTTCGCCTTCCCAAGTTGTCTCAGCTGCTCATCTGTGGCGAAGATTAAATGTCTGCGCTCTCGGACCTGAACATCTTTTCTGAAAAAGTGATCGGGGATATGTTCTTCTTCCAACTCAAAGTCGAGGTCTGTTGGGTCCTCGGGACGTAGTTTCTGGCGCAGTCTGTTTGCTTGGCGAGCAACATGCAGGGGTTTGGGTAGAGTAATGGGTGCACCATCTTCCACCACATCCAGATATACCTGGAAACAAACAAATCATTATTAGAATATAGTTCTTATGAAAAAGTACGGTATCATATATATAAAACTCTATCCGACTTGCAACGAAAAGATTTTGAAAAGTTGTAAATCTGTCTTTCTTTCTTTTTAAATTAAAACGTTACAGTATTGATGCAAATATGGTAAGGTCAGCAACATCATTATTTTGTGAAGTATATATGAAATAATTCAAATATATCACTCTTCATTCACATTCATCATTATTTTCATTGAAAAGATGAAAGCATACCTCGTCAACTATTGCTGATGCTGGCTTGAATAGATCCTCCACTGCCTTAGCCTTCACGCTCGCGATGACTTTAGCTGTCGTTGACTTTAGCCAGCGATTACAGCCATCGCATTGGAGACCCTCTTGACGCGGGCGGACAGGATTAGAACATGACATGCAAAGATCCATGGTAGAAAACTCGTGTAATAATCTCAAACGGTAGTTGCGTGTAGTTGCTCGGAAGCTAGTCGAATGAGTGCTCACACATACTTTTCACCTTTTTATAGCTAAGCCTGGATCAAAAATGGTAGGTGTGATGAATTACTCTGTTTGGATTGGCCAGTTGTTTACTAGCGAGTTAATTCATATTCTAATTGCGTTAAACAACCTAACATCGCACTTCTTTTTGTGAGGTTTTCACACAATACCAAAAAAAAATTACAAACACGATCACTTGCACGTGTAAATTGCACGTGTTTGACTTGAAGACTTATTACTGGCAAAAAAAACACAAAGATATAATCAGGATCTTTTAGTTAAAGTCCTCACTGTTACAATGTAGTAGTGGTGTAGAGGTTACCGGTGTAGAGACCGTGGTGGAAATCGACCACGACTTCGAATTCAAACTTACACAACAGGAAAGGTTACATATAAACAACGATTACATCTTGTATACAACCAATGATTGTGAACGACCTTTAATTGAAGAGTTTCGTTTATCGTTTCTATCAGGACAGTCATTTAAATATTGATCGCGTCGTTTGGACCGACTTGTTAGTTGTTGGTGATCGCTGTATCACGAACATCGCTCGTAGACCTCGTAGGTTGTTCGTTAGGGTAATGGACTGCACATGATCCGGTCAGCGTGTGTTCCATCGTCATGCGTGGTCAAATAAACGTTCATTCACTACGAACTGTTAATGGTAGTGACTAAATCTTCAAAAGTTGGCAAGTTGTTCTGATTGAATCGAAACGACCTCAAGTGGATCGAACCGACTTAAGGTATGTATCGAATCGACTTCAATTTGTACCGAAACTACTTGTATCGAAACGACTTTGTATCGAAACGACCGGTAACCGTTTTAAGGTGCTTAAGTTGCCTTTTTATCAGCTTCTAGTAACAAATCATGCAACAATATGATCGTGAGTTTCGTTTGTAAATGAAAATCTAGGCTACCTTTTTTTAAGTTTGTGGCTATATCACCATTTTCGGATCGATCGCTCTTTTTTGGGAGTGCCTCCAGCGAGTTCTTCGTACTCGTTGATTTGTGCAGAAAGCCATCTTAAAAAGCTACAACTTGAACTGAAAAACCTACTATGTACCTGTAACTAGAAAAATACTGCTCTCACACTTTAAAGATCTCCAAAAGCATAAACTTAGTGAAATGGCCGCGAGTATAGAAGAAATATTTGCACAAAACGGTGTACAGAAGTATCGGTCTGTTCGAGCGACATAGTTGGCTTCCCATAAAAGCGATTTATGTTGCGAGCATGACGTCATATCCCCCTTGTTCATTCTACATCCAGATCTTTATTTGGTTCTCGACCACTTTTAGATTGAATAAAAGGGTTTAGTTTTATCTTTTGTCTCACGATTGTCACTTTGATATCGATCACGACGTTTCGACCGCACACTGCAGGTCTTCATCAGGCGATAGTGTCGACTCACTAAGTCGAACGTTTTGTACCATCGTGGTTGTTAGTTATTGGCGTATCACAAACCTCGCTCATAGTTGGTGAGTTTTGATCTAAAGCATTGTTGGCATTGTGAGAGTTAAAAACTGATCCCTCGGCGGTCCGCTGTGGAAGAGGTCGGTTGTCATGTTGTCTGATTGTAGTCATCCACGCTTCAGGAATCCTCTGTCCCTGTTGATATTGTGAGGGTGAAGTCTTATGTGGATAGCCTCCTTAACTCTATGAGAGTACCAGTGAGGGTCTCGGTCAATAAACTTAACTTCGTCCCGAAGCGGATAATGCCCGGCCTGATGAAGACCTGCAATGTGCGGTCGAAACGTCGCGATCAATATCAAAGTGACAATCCTGAGACAAACGATAAAACTAAACCCTTTACACACATTATCCACGATGATTAATATCTTACACGACACTGAACTTTATGTTTAGAATATGTGGTCAAGTTGGATTTTTGACTTGAAATTTAGCGTCGTAAATAGTTATTTGGTCTACTTTTGGAACGCTGAAAAGAAAAAGGCAACGAAAAAATTATTCATAGAAGCACTTTAAGGGTTTAATATATTCCAGCGCCAGAGGAATGGTGGGGCGGGAAGGAGGTTTACCCAAACTAAATGAGTAATCGGTGAATCTTACCGAGGGCAACCAGAAGCACAGAGCTGTTGAGGACGACAAACAGGATGTTCACGATCAAGGAGTCATTTTCTTCAGTGCCGTCAGAGGTGCTGTACATTGCTCCGAGACAAACGTCAAAAAAGATAACCCACAGAACAAAGGTTTGCAGGAGATCTTCAAATTTGCCTTTTATCGGGCGGAAGAATGAGTAGGCCACACCAAAGACACTTACGACCAGCAGAGTGAGACCAATCTGGGTTACTCCCTCAGAACCAAAAACGAAAATCAGTGAGATAAGTATCAGCTTTCTGTACATCTCTGTTACCTCCCAGAACCAAAATTTATCCTTGTAGTTCTCAAAAAAAGACTTTTAATCCAAAAGAAAGTTCCTCATTACGCTGCGATTTTCTGTATTTGTAAATTAGTAGCAGTATCATCAAAGGAAATCCCACAGGGTATACGGAAAACATGACAGCAATTGGCCAATACGTCTTGTGCCGGGCAGTAAAGCATTGGATGGAGTAATCAGCCTTCATGAGAGAGATACACTGGCTTCCTTCATCTGAAAAGCAATGTTTGACGCATGCGCCCGGAAGAGGAAGAATTTGGATAATTGTTTTACTTGTCATGGGATATGATGCCAGCAGAAACAGGAAAATGTTCCGATAGCAGGACCTCTTCAACCTAGAAAGAGCACGCAGCTTTTCGCTCTCTGGACGATCCTTATTGCCTTTGATGTACAGCAATTGAAGAAACATGTAAACAAAGGCAAAAGAAACGACAACAAAGGTAACAGAAAGAACCAAGATGAATTTTAAGAACGGGTCAAGTCGAAGATGAGAATAGACGCAACTCAATGGGGCAAATTGAAAGATATTGCCATTAAACAATTTCAGAAACTTATCCATTGCGATCAAAGTAACTGGCCAATGAACTCTGGTCAGTGCCGAGAAAACACCGGCAATAACCTGGTAAAACCCGATGACAATTTTGAAACAAGACATGATGATATCTGCAGCAGTACGATTATTTTCCGTCTTTTTGGAGTCTCCCCACAGAACCATTGCAAACACCAGAATAAAGACTCCAATAACCACCAACGAGGAAATTATGGAAACCAAGAATCCAGGACATTTCAAACAGAAATTAAATCGTAAGTAGTAGCCATGAGAACAGGTAGCACACAAGTTTCCTTGGTATCCTTCTTCACACTCCGAATCTATTCCTCCCTTGCAGGACCCAGCAAAAGGACATTTTACTGGTTTGGGCAGTGAAATAGTAAATTTGGAGTACGTATCGTTGTAGTCAGGACCAAAACTATGGATGTTGTCAACAAACTCTTTGTAGAACTCTTTGCTACTTTGATTGGCCCATTTCCAGAAATAATTAGGTGCAAGTATTGCTGTATCGTCGACACATTTGATGCCATGAGCTGGACATTCTGAACATGGACCAAAGCGATCCAAACGGTAAAATCCACGCAGGCATTTGCATGCACGATAACCAGCATGTTCGCTTGACAGCGTCCCTGTTCAAAGATAAAGGAATCGTTTCTAGTTGGTAACTAGAGATAATACTTAAGGAAGTACAAAGGATTTTTTTTAACTGTTTTTTACTTTTCACCGGATAATCCAAACGTTTCATAATGGTGTCAGTGATCGCAAACTCGGTTGAAACTCTTTAGGCCTTAGACGAGAGAAAGCTTAACCAGAAGCATATAACCCAGGGCCCAGTTGTTAGAAGGCCGATTAACGCTTAACCCGAGGTTAAATTTAACCCGGCTTTCTTTTTCTTGTGTTCAAAAGCATTTCCTCGGATAATTGTTACTGTTTTTTTTAGAGCTTCCAATCATCAACTTGTAGACAAAAAGAATTCTAACTGAAATGATTTTTAAGCTGTCAAATCTGAATTCAAATCTTGCACTAACCCTGGGTTATCTTAACCCAGCTTTAAACAACTCGGCCCTAAAGCGTAGAACAATGCTGGGGTGTTTTGGAGAACCAATTAAAATTTACTTCCTTTTATAGAATTACTGATACCCGAGACTGTCGTGCTAGTGTGAAGAAAACTTTTTATCGCAATGAAAACGAAGCGTTAAGAGCAATCACAATTTTAGCATGTAAAATACGGCCAAAACTGGAATCCAAAATGACCAGGATTGACTTATTCCGGACAAGCATCTTACAAAAAACTACCACTACCTTAACTTGATGACGAGAGTTAGTGCGCGCTTTGAAGAGTATGCATCAACATTTTTTTTTACCTGATAGTTTTCAAAGTTGCTATCTTAATATTACTAATCTGATTCCATATTGGGCAAACTAAATGTCTGTGCTTCTGATTGGACGGCTAAAAACCTTAACATGTCTCAAAGCAAATAAGGGGAAATGGGAGGTCCCCTCCCTAAAAATTCCCACAATCCACGAAATGTAGACACTGAAGTTGCTAACCGCAAGAGATTGTCCCTTCGCTAGCGAGTCTTTTACGTCTGTTTTGCCTCACCACTTTCACTTGCGCTGTTAACGTTTTTTTTTTCACAGTTTTAGACTTCAGTTTTGGAACTTACAGCAATGTTAACGTTTCTCAGTACTAATTTCTCATTTAAGGAGGGTAAAAAAAATATGTTAACTGGCTTCTATTCTGGCAAAATTAAGTGGTTGAGGGTTAAACGGCGATGACGCGTTTTTTATGCGCCATTAACTATTTCTCTTTCTACAACTGGCGAAAAAATTGTTGAGAACTCAAATAGAGTAACTTCAGAGAGCACAAGAATCCGCACCCCTCCCCTGTCCCCTCCGTTCAAAGTTGGGACGTTTGTTATCTTCTGTAGGTAGCTCGAGCATCGGCACAACATTGTATGGGGGGGGGGGGGGGAAAGGCTATATTTCCTCCTTTTGAAGTCAGTAAAACGTAAAAAAGCCCAGTTTAGGGCGAAGTGTCTCAACTCATTTTGTCCCCGATTGTAGCTTCAAGAAGCGTCTTTTCTTTGTAGTTAGTTTCTTTGTAGTTCTCTCTGTTTTCAATTTATATCAATGATATTAGAGCTGCCACAGAGGGCCCAGAATCAAAAAAGCCTACTGGAAGCCAAATTATAAGGATTTGTATGGGAATTTAACGTAAGATCGATAAAACGGTTAAAATGTACATAAACCGGTATTCAAGTATACATACCTCATAAAGAGTTGTGTCTGTGTTGTTTCCTTACTGCTTCCTGCCCTATAAACGCCGTTTTAGCAAGTTTTAATGTTTTGGTTTCTCAAGGACTGAGAAGAAGACATGAGAAAACTCGGCTCTACTACGCTGCTCGAAAAAAATCACCAAAATTTCCTTCATTCCACTCCAACCGCTTCCAAACTTCGCTTGAACTTTTCACTTTTCTCGTCCTCTTGGGCTATGGCTCGATGTTCGGAACTAAACTGACTTTCTCAAAGAAGGAAAACCTTCGGTACATGCTTAAGAGAAGTTTGGGAGCGACTGGAGTGCAATGAAGGTAATTTTTCAAGCTTTTTTTTCGGCAGCGTAGTACAGCCGAGTTTTCCCTTGTCTTGTTCTACGTGGTTGAGAAACTTGCTAAAACGGCGTTTATAGGGCGGACACAGTAAGAAAACAATTCTTCATGAGGCATGTATACTTTAATAGCCGTTTATGTACATTTTAACCGTTTTATCGATTTTAAATTCCCATACAAATCCTTATAATTTGGCTTCCAGTAGGCTTTTGTGATTCTGGGGCCCTGTGGTGCTGCATCCAGTAAACTATCATGACTATTCACACTTTTTACAGATGATACCAACTTTATCATTAAAAATACAAACCAACAACAATTTATCGAAACAACTAATAAGGAATTAAGTAAATTATCTTTATGGTTCGAGGCAAATCGGTTGTCGTTAAGAATAATTATATCTAAAACTAACTTCATAGTTTTCTCTTTTTAAGTTTTTTTTTACTAAAAAATTCATGAATGAGCTTGGGATAATTGCAGAATGAGGATTTATAAAGCACAAATGTGAAATACATGTTCTCCTATGCTCTAGAGTTTTCATAATCATGATCCCAAGTAATTCCTGATAGAGGGTATTTTTATCCTAACCTAGAATAGATCTCAAAATGTAAAAGTTAGCATGCTCAAGAAGACTTGCTTGTACTTTACCCGCCCCCCAGTAAACTGCAATACAGTAAAAACCGCGAGTAAAAGCTGCATTTTCCCAAGTCAATCTAAACAGGTTCTTACGGAAGTGGTAATACTAAGCACAAATTTAGGCGAATTAGGTCCTTAAATAGGTTCATATTTTCTGAAGAAAGAAAGCACATTTTAGCTATAATTCTGGCTCGTAAAACTTATACATTTGATATTTTTTCAATTTGCTTCAATAACAATTTTATTATATTTTCCACAATGGCATTTATATTGCAGTTGGAGTGATAAAGTCTCCAAAGAGGATACTCATTAAAGATTTTCGAAAAAAAGAACCTGATTCAAATTTTAAGGTTCACAGGTTCTTGTATAGAGGAAGAGAAAATGGTAAATTTTTGCCTTTTAAACTAGGTCCTTACTCGTAGGTTTTTACCGTATTCAAATTGTAGCAAAACAAAGGAATTAGTGAGGCGTGTCTTTTCTAGCGTGAACTCAGTAGCTTTCTTGCTTTAGGTTGGTTTTCTAGTTATTGTCGAAGGCTGCATGACATTATTTTTTTGGGCAAAAAAGGAATCAGAGAGATAAAATTGTCTGCGTCGTCAATTAGGAAAGATAAGTTTTGAATGACAGATTTCTTCCATGTTGGGAAATGGAAATTAAGGTGAAAATGGAGGTACTAAGCTCTATGGACTATAGTTTAACGAGGAAGGTAGTCACGCTGGTAGTAAAATGATGTAAGTTTAGGAAAAATAAATGAATACTATGATGGTTCCTACCATACGGACATGCCCAGCAGTCAGTTGCACGGGTACCTGGATGTCGATCTTTGGAGACGTAAGTCCCTATACTGCATTGCTTGCAGATAATCTGTCCCATTTGATCTTGATAGAAACCTCCTGTGATAAAAACATGGCAATTTGTAAAACTATGTTGTGTTAGATAAAAAGTTTATACACTTACCCTTCTTGGAAACACTTTAATTGAAACCGGCAATAAAAAAATCATACTAGAAATTTACAAATTTATTTCTGTCATATTAAGTGATAACAAACTTTGATATAATAGCACAGGCGCTCCTTTATTTTTTCTTACTCTGAAATTTTTTAAACATAAGGTGCGGTTACACACACCACATAGTAAAAAGTCTTTCCCGTGATTTACCAAGGTTACTTACGGTTATACGTAAATTTATTTACCACGGTTGATTTCCTTTTTCACGAAATTATTTTCCCGGGAAACACTTGAAGGACTTTCAGAGCGAGCGGGATTTTTGGTTGCAAAAAAAAATCATGACCCAGATGATCCAGGTTGAATTTATGAATCAAGCGAACAAGCGAGTGAATCCAAATTAGAATTTGCCCGGCAAAAAAAAATACAAACGTTTGCTCACATTATCTGGTGTGTACGCAAACGATTTCAAATGCTTCTCTAAAGATAATTTTGAAATAGTAACTTATCGAATAGTGCGAAATCCAGCCATCACAACAGATCATAACGTGTTATTTTTCTGGTGTTGTTGGAAAGATAGGCGCTCAGTAGGCCCTTGATGATGACCGAAATTCTTTGTCAACTGGAGCTTCGTGATTGGCTGTCTAACCGTGGGCATCAAAACACCCTTGCTACATGTAATTACCACGTTGTCATGGGCGCTTTCTCTGTTTATTTTTTTCCGTATCCATGTTTTATGTAACACGGGAAGTTTACCTCGGGAAATCCGGTCAGACACACTAACACAATTTCCCGCGGTAAAAGGGTCATTTACCACTGTAAAAGTGTCCCGTGTTGCCACATCTCTAATTTGTTACTACAGTCATTGTCTTATGCAGAAACGGATTATGCTGTGCTTTCTGTTTCCGTCCATCTGAATTCCTTACTTGTTTTGCAAGGTACTTACCAAGTACTATGTGATTAAAGGGTTATGTCTTTCAGAAGAATAATAGAATAGAATTTGTCCAGTAAGGATAAAACAAATTTGATTTTTTTGGCCTCAGACTTAATTGCGAAAACAGCGAAAACTTTCCATAGTAGTAGCAATTGCCTACAAACTCTAAACAACAGCTACAGTTAATTGTATTTATCATTACTCTATCCAGACCCCTCTAGCGAAGAACTATGATCATAATCTACCAACTACGTAAAAGCTCTCTCTTCACGAGAAAAGCCAAATGTTGTTATGGTGTTAATCTTTTGAATTCTGGCAAAAGTTTTAAATAAAAACTTTATTCAAATTACACCGTTGAAATTACCTGCAGGACACGCTTGACAAGAACCATACACGTATATGTTTGTGGAAATATCGCTGACATGGTAACCAACCGGGCAAAGACTGCAGTTGTAACATCTCCATAACATTGTCAGTCTACATTTGTGGCACACAAAGCCTGAGCGCTTAAGGCTCCCAGCGGTAAAGACTTCCTCATTAAGACGCAGGAGGTGAAAAGTAGTCGAAGGAGCACATTCGCTAAAGCATGCACAAAAGATCGCAATATTAGTTAGTCCAGTTATAACAGGAAAATGAAAAATGGGATCTTGGACTAGGGTTCAAGCTAGGTTTTGCTCCCATTTTTATATTCCCGTTCCCCGTTCCTCGTTTTGGTAACATCCGCTCTACTAGCCTGAGAAAACAGCCGACATTTGGCGATGCTACCACTGGTTTTCCCGCCAAATGACGTCTGAGAAACGAGCGCAGAAATTCCATACTGATGACGCGTCACTACCCAGATCTGGGTAGTGCTTCTGATTGGTTGAACTAAATTTCCCAGGAGGAACGACTAATCAGAAGCACTACCCGATGTGGGTAGTGACGCGTCATCAGTATAGAATTTCTGGGCTCGTTTCTCAGACTTCACTTGGCGGGAAAACCAGTGGTAGCGTCGCCAAATGTCGGCTGTTTTCTCAGGCTACCGCTTTACCGACACCGGCTTATCCGGCAGACACCTTGTTATTACGCACAGTTTTGTTTATCTCTCAGGAAAGCCCTCATGTCTTCTCTAAACTCAACCCTCTTGATACGGAAACCCGTTAATGCCGACACTTTCTATGGCGCCATAGTATCGGTATTAACGGAATTTGACTGTAGCAGAATTTTATTGATGTGTACCCACTTACATAACTGAACTATAACTATTTCCGGCAGGAAGCTGATATAAGTTTCCGCAAGTTATCGACCTGTAAGAAATAACATAATTTAATTTCAAATTGGTCTTTGAAAGTTGTTGTTGTGTCTGTGTTATGGTTGTTGTTGTGTCTGCGACATGGATGCCCGTCTCGAAACAAAAAAAAAACCATGTCGCTGCTTTACAAGTCGCGAGCGTTGTACGTTAATGATTCTAATGAAAAAGGGAAAAGGCTGATGACGTGTAGCAGCGTATTGTAAAGATCGCGGGAGACAAACAACCACGGCGCCAATAAAGCAATCTCTTTGTATTTCTTCTACTGCGATAAGACTCCGTAAGTTAAGTGAAATCAGTATTTAAAAGAATGGATGTTTGTGAAGAAGCAAAGATATTGTTTCGCTTATTTGAAACATCCGACGTATGCACCAAAGCTGTGGGCGAGTTTCCTTACGTGCGTGCTCAAAGAAACCAACGGCATAGATAACTCAAGGAGAAAGTAAAAAATCTGTAATGTGTTGCACAAAAAAATTCAATCAAGGCCAAAACAAATGCGACCAATTTCGTTGGAAGAAAAACATGAAAATTTTATAGCGGTGGTGAGAAACTGAGAATACTATTGGCCATCGAGCTGAAAATGACCTGTAGTGACAACGAAAGTGAACAGGAACACGTACGACATTTCCTCTATAAAACTTGTAACTAGGAAGTTTTTGGAAGTTTCACGTTGTAGTCGTGTAAAACAACGGCAACGAAATATACGAAAAGAGTGTGCTGCAAGTGCAAAGGTGTTCTTTGCTAATAAGATCTACTGATTTTTTTGGCCATTTTCGTTGCTGTCGCCGCTTAGCATTACACGATTTTATGTTTGGTCGAATAAAGTATAAATATTAACGAGAGCTTCGCTTTAAGACCTGGTTAAGTCTATATATGAGATGTTGAATAAGTTTTCGTTCATGAATTAACCTGTAAAAACTTTGACTAAGCGTGTCGAGGGGAGACTAGGTAGTTCCTGGATTGTGACCAAAAGCGCGACCAAGCAATAAGCAAAGCTTAAGAAATTTATTTTCGAAAGTTTGTCGTAAGTCGAACACAAGAAACTTCAATCTAGATTTTTAATCGCCCGACTCAGTTGGTTGCCCATAAAATGGTCAATTTTTCGCCAAAACGAAACGCTACGTCATGGCTGGGGCTCCCTTCCCTAGCATACTGAGTTTTTTTACCCCTACTCCCAGATTTCGTTTGGACGGGAGGTCGGGCTTACGCTGACGTCACCGGGTTTCGACAGTTTTTTAAAGTACTGGACATATTTCTGAAAGCACCAGACGCGAAATTTTTTGGCACAGCAGAAGCTACCTATCGGGTGTAGGGGTTTGCTCCCCCAGCAAATGTTTGTAATAGAACGCTCAGGAAAGCTGTTTCCAGCGTTTCTGGAACCCAAGAATCAGTTTCCCAGGTAAGGCTGGAGTTCAATGGAGCTTACTCAAATGAAATTGGACAGTTGGTAGGGGAATGGCAACAACATAATTTTCAGTTGTTTATCTTTGCGAATTTATTTTTTATTTATTTTCAAAAAAGATACAAGATAACTGAGGTTGTAATCTTTTTCACTCCAATTTCGTTTAAATGAAAAGGGAAAACAGCAAAGAAATTTAATCGCTTATTCTGTTATTCTCTAGTCAGCAAGTTCATGGTTTGCTCAAGTAAAAAAAATTGATAACAAAGTACCGGACATAGAATGGCAAACGACCGGACAAAACTGCCGGCCTCCGACCTCAAACGAACGTCATAACCAAATCCTCTGGCATCGATAGGTTTCCATTCTCAATAAGTATGGGACTCCGCTGTGCGCGCGCGCTCCGCTATGAATTTTAAGTTCTTGTGGCACGAACAAATCACTTGCCAACGAGTAAATACCCTTAATTAGCACTTACACTGTAGTTCTGGATTTAATTTCCTTAAAAACACCATCTGGTATGTATGATAATGGATTATCAAAAAGGGTCCTGAAAGATAATAGAGATTCATAAAGACAGCATTTAACTTAAATACAATACTTCATCTTCATCAAAAGTAACCACTAACAAACATAAGACGTACATATTCTTATGCGATGCAGTTAGTGTGGATAAAAGAACGGGTAATTCTACGGTGAGGGAGAGAAATCAAGCAAGAGTGACGTACAAGAGACTATCATTTATAACAAATTTAGACAGCGTTTATGAAATTAAACGTCTAAATCGTTTTTAAACCATGAATACCAATTATTTCAACTTTGTTCTTCTATAACCGTGTTTAGACCGCTTAAGAAACAATTGTAAGTTTGACCTGACCACAGGTTCGTTTTAACTTGAAATCCAACTACATGGGGCGATTTGTTGAGGACATTAGCAATTCATCTCTCACAGATACTAAGTACACTGAGAACGGTAATGATCTCACATCCCTGTATGATGAACCTCTGGTCAATACTTTATCAGCATGCACCTCTTAAAATGCGTATTGTCACTCTTAGACCAGCTGCGCCATGGTACACAGAGAAGATTAAGGCTTAAAAACCGAAAAGGACTTGAACGCCAATGGCGCAAGATAAGATCCACCATCAGCAGAAAACGTTACGTTAACCAATGCAACCTGGTCAATAACCTTATTTATGAGTCCAAGATGACCTTCTGCTCCTCGGTCATAGAAGAAAACAAGTCAAATCAAGCGATCTTGTTTACTGCTGTTGACAAAATGTTAAACCGCCTGGCACCTAAAAAATTACCTCAGGACGACAATGCTGCTGATCTCGCAACTAAATTTGCGGAATTCTTTGTGCACAAAGTAGAAACTATCAGAAACAGCCTTAACTCACCAGGCTTTTACCCTAACGATGAAAAGTTGTCTGCCTAGCTACAAATGAGCTACATTCTTTTACTCTAACGTCAGTGAATGAGCTATAAACTCTTCTTGGTGATACCTGTGCTAAATCATGCATATTAGATCCAATACTAGGTAATATCATGAAAGCCTGTATTAATACCCTTCTCCCTACCATCGTTAGGATAGTGAATTTGTCATTTACTGAGGCGTGCGTTCTTGAAATCCTTAAACTGTCAGCCGTCGAACCAAGAATCAAGAATCCTATGCTTGATAATGAGCTGAGGTCGAGCTATAGACCTATCTCTAACCTAAGATTCATCTCAAATGCTATTGAGAAGGTTGCTTCTGATCGACTGAATTGCCATCTCACAGAGAACGATTTGCATGTTCTCTTACAGTCAGCTTACAAACCAAGCCATGGCACTGAAACTGCACTGCTAAAAGTTCAAGACGTCATCCTCCGTTGCCTTGATAAAAATAACTGTGTCATTCTTTTACTACTCCATATGTCAGCTGCATTTGATACAGTCGAATAAAAGACTTAGTCACCGTTTTCGAATCAAAGGAAAAGCACTGGCATGGTTTTCGTCCTATCTCGAGAACAGAAGTCCGTTTGTACGTGTTGAGAGTGGGTCCTCGACCTGTTCGTATCTTCATCACTATGGGGTTCCCCAAGGATCCGCACTTGGTCCTCTCCTTTATTTACTATACACTGCACCTCTAAGTGATGTCCTCAAACGTCATGATATGTCGTGTCATTTGTATGCTGATGACAGCCAGACATACATGTCCTTTCAGCCTTCACGTCCTGGTGAGCCTGAATACTCCAAATCTAAGGTGGAAACGTGTATCCTTGATGTCAATAGTTGCATAATAGCCCCAATATGCGTAAACTAAAAAATGAAAAAACTGAGCTCTTGTTACTGAACGCTCGACACCGCCCTCTTTCGCAATTAAACTCCACTTATGCAGGCACTGAATTAATCGTAGCTGCTGACTCGGCAAAAACCATCGGCATTTGGTTTGATAACTCCCTGTCAATGAACAAGCATGTGAAATTTCTTTATAAAACAGCTTTCTACCATCTACGTAATCTGGTCATCGTTAGAAGGTTTCTATAGCACAAGCACTGTGAAATCCTCGTACATTTTAAGTTTGACTTTAAGGCATATCACCTAAATAATTAACAGGCTCTTTAGTTACATATACACCTAACAGAACACTCCGCTCCACCAACAAGGGATTGCTAGTAGTCCCTTAGTATAATCTTGAATCCTATGGAAAGCGCGCTTTTCAGTCATTGCCCCCTCACTCTGGAATAATTTACCAGACCAAGTAAGAACTACAGCATGAGTTCATTTAAGAATAGAGTTATGACCTTTTTATTCAGCCATTCCTTTTACATTTTATCTTCGCGTTTTATGATGTAGTTTTAGATATTTTAGTAACTTTTTTTTCTCCCGTATTTTTTTAGTACAGTAACCTTGTTAAGCGTCATTGGTTATCTAGTAGAAGTGGCGCTGTATAAACAACTTATTATAATCATTATTATTATTATTATTATTATTATTATTGTTATTATTATTATTATTAACGTTGTTTAACAGTTTTTTCATGCTATACAGACAGTTAAGAGACTACAACCAACCGAAATACAAATTCTTGACAAATTCTGCACCTTAGAGACAGACTTCATCCTTTAGAGGAATACGATGACGAAGATTTTCGATTGCATTTTCGCCTTGACCTCGTAAAAAAACTTGGATTAAGATCTTCAGCATCAGACAGGGAGAGGTCTACTGCTTACACCGATGCAGCGAGTTCTAATTACTTTGACATTTTTTTTTACAATGGGAACTTTCGAGCAGGTTATTTTATTTGCTTCTGTACTTTCACAAGATTTCCGGGGCTACTGCATGCCAAAAGAAAAGGACATCTCCTGTCATTCTCTTAGAACTTAGCTGAGACAATGAGAAACTCTTACGATGTTGCGCAGTAGGTGTGTTCGGGGGCATCGAGTGTACCCATATAAGGATCATATGTATGTCCAAACAAAGAAAATGCTCAAGGTGCTCCTCAGTAGAATGTGGTCTTTTGTGTTTGCACTTGTCAATGTAATGTCAACGGACTAAGACTACTGTACTCTTGGCTATCCTTTTTTCGTTACTTTTGTTCCTTTCTCCTGCTAATGACGTTCCCGAACTTTAACATGAGCGAGTTCACTTGGCCCTACTTCCCACGTCATAGTGCCCTTCTCGTCTTTGTCCCCTCTTGAATTAGGTTCCTCTCTAACTTGCGATCAGGCAGTCGTTCTCCCCATAGTTAGTAGAGAGACTACTACTACTACTACTACTACTACTACTACTACTACTGCTACTGCTACTGCTACTGCTACTGCTACTGCTACTGCTACTGCTACTGCTACTACTACTACTACTACTACTACTACTACTACTACTACTACTACTACTACTACTACTACTACTACTACTGCTACTGCTACTGCTACTGCTACTGCTACTGCTACTGCTACTGCTACTGCTACTACTACTACTACTACTACTACTACTACTACTACTACTACTGCTACTGCTACTACTACTACTACTACTACGACTACGACTACGACTACGACGATGACGACGACGACGACTACTACTATTACTGTACTTACTATTTTCTTCCCTTTGACATCGGCAAACTAATTTACTCACGTTTTAATAAAGTATTTTAACCGTTGTTTATCTAGACAACGTCTAAGCCGCGGTTCGGCCCTAAACACGGGTTAAACTTAGACTTCGTTTAAAAAATCGGCCCTAAGAGTCACTCAACCAAGTATCTGAAAGCAGATAACTGCTCATGAATGGAGAACGGGCGCCACTCATTCGGATTTAGGTTCAAGTATTCCCTCTTACTTTGATGGGAAAAAATTGAGCACACAACCCCCTTACAACACGTTACAACGTTTTTGGGGGATGAAATGTAGAGAGTCAGAAATTTGTTGTAAGCGTGCAAGCGTGGCGCAGGGAAGGATCCAGAAAATTTAAAAATCAGGAGATCAGGTGACCTTATTCGAACACAACACTATAGAAACAAAAGAAGCAAGGCTGATTTTATAGTTGGGAATATATATTTTTCTTTTACCAATATTTCGGAAGACACAGCCTTCCTTCTTCAGTCCTGTCTTACTGACAATGACAAGATAAAGCTAAGACTTTACAATTTGAAATAAAGAATAGCAGGCTATATGATACAGTATAATAAGAAATGAAATTTAAGTAAGAAAAAAGTGAACGTTAAATGTATATGAAAACCGTTGAAGTAGTGATATACTATAATTCAGTTTTAAAAAGAACATGCGAAGAAAAACAAACGTTTATTATGTAAATACTCACAGATAGTCAAGCTTCGTAAGCCCAGGAAAAGCGTTGTGAGCAATGCGTTTGATAACATTACCGTGAAGAAACCTTTAAAATTGAAACAAAACAAAAATATTACGAGGTATGTTGCTAGCACCTTTGACCGCTTGTTCTGTTGTCTTCGCTGGAAATTAAAAGTGGCTTAAGTTATCCTCGTGATCTTTCACACAGTTACGTTTTTAAAACGACCGAAACTACTATGAGGTGAAATTGCATTTCAAAGCGCCTCGTTTTCTAAAGATAACGGCCAAAAATCAAGATTGTTCAGTTATACTATATATCGAAAAATTAAAAGTTCACCCCAAAATGTCTCGAAAACGCTCTCACAAACTTCACAAATACTGAAGCAGGAATTAAAGAAAGAAGCTCCCGGAAAAAAATGTCGGTAAAATACAGCTGCAAGTTAAGTGGATAATAACGCCATTTTGTTGCTTTGATGCCTCCGATTACAACATAACACTGCTCATAACAGATTATCATCTTTGGCTAATAAAGCTGTGGTAATCGTTATTCTATGCCTTTGTTAATAATAATAATAATAATCTTTATTGAGATGACTTTTTCATATAAAATATGGTTTTCAAAAAGGATCTCATAAATTTAAAAAACAAATAAAAATAAAAAAAACACAATTCACAAAGACATTAAAAATCTCAAATATGTAAAAAGTATTAAAATGTACAAGATATTAACTCAAATTCATTTAAATTACAAATTTAAAAAGATTACGTTTAAAAATTTTTAGATTCACGGATTGTCTGATTGCCCAGCTAAGGGAGTTAAAATCCTTGATGGCATGAAATGCAATCCGTTGCTTGCCCCAATTCCTCTTGACACTTGGAGGTTTAAGATGCAGCTTAGTTCTGGTATTATAATTATGTTGTTCTTGCTGTCTTATGCAGTTCATATCATGCTCAACAAGTCCATTTAAACACTTATACACATAAATACATCTTCTCTGAAAATGCCTTTTTTCTAATGGAACCCACTTTTAAAAGAGTGGCAAGCGCATGCGTAGCAGATGAATAAAAAGGTCTGTCTAAAATTATTGTAGCAGCCTTATTCTGCAAGACTTGCAAACTGGTCATTAAGGTTACATTATGCTTGTCTACCCAAACAAGGTCTGCATAATCAAATAAAGGCATGACAAGACTATTATAAAAAAGAAGGCGTGCACTAAAAGGTAATAAATGCTTAATGCGATTAAGGATACCAAGCCTTTGATTAATTTTGCCAGCAATGTTTTCAACATGCTTTGTCCATGTAAAATCAGATGATATAAAAATTCCAAGGTATTTGAAGCTGTTGACATTATTTACATTGTGGTCGAAGATTGATACTGTTAGAGCCATTTTGCCTTCCAATTTCCTGTTACTACTTACAAGCATACATTTGGTTTTCTCGAGATTCAGAGTTAGCTTGTGATCGCTTAGCCATTTCGCTACGGCCAACAAGTCGCGATTTAGCTTATCACTGAGCTCCTGGGAAGATGAGCCGTAACAGTAAATCACAGTGTCGTCTGCATAGAGGGACGCATAGCAGCATTCCAAAATGCTTGGCAGATCATTGATATAAATAACAAACAACAAGGGGCCTAATATGCTACCCTTAGGCACCCCGTGAGTTACTGGCAACTCGTTAGACATCTCATTCCTACAAGATGTACGCTGTTTTCGGTCAGTGATATAGGAACGAAACCATTGAAGCGAATTTCCAGACAAACCATACGCCGATAGCTTAGGCAATAAGATCTGATGATCCACCGTATCAAAAGCTTTTGTTAGGTCCAAAAACAGGGCTCCACATTGTCTACCCTGTTCCATATTGAGAAGGACTTCGTCGGCAAAGGATGTCAGAGCAGATATAGTGAACAGTCCCTTTCGGAGTCCAAACTGTTTTCCTGAGAGGAGTTTATTGGCAACCAGGAACTGGTATAACTGTGCATATACAGCTTTCTCAAGAATCTTGCTGAGTGTAGGCGGAATAGAGATAGGTCGGTAGTTTGATGCATTTGTCCGGTTCCCTGACTTAAACAGGGCTGTAATTTTAGAACATTTCCACAATTTAGGAAATTTACCAGTTTTAATTGATAGATTCAGTAACTTAGTAACAGATAGTGCAATCGTATGAGCAGAGTTTTTGAGCGATCTTGCACTAATTTTGTCCAAGCCGATCGCCTTGTTTGTCTTCAGAGCGAGGAACTGCTGAAGCACAAATGATTCCTCTAGTTCAGCCAACTGCAACTGAGACTTCGGCAAATGTTTACTTGAATTACAACTCGGCCTAGTAGTTGTTATTTTATCAGCCAGTCGCTTACCAATAGACGCAAAAAAGCTGTTCATTGCTGAAGCAATAGATTTAGGTGTAGTGTGCTGAATTCCATCAGAAATAATGCACTGGACACTTTCTGAAGTAGAGTTGCGATAACAAACTTCATTGACCGCATTCCAAACTTTTTTCGCATTATAATGGCTACGTAGTTAGAGCTTAAACGTGGGAGGTATTGGCCCTGAAGAATCCAATGGTTGCGGCTTGTCATGTGGAACCCCAAAATCTGGGGGCAAACAGAGATTTTCCTCATGGAAGGGGTAGTAAAGTGTAAAATTGTCGCTGTTGTGAGAAAGACAAAATCTTTCATTCATTCAATCTTTCTTTCTTTCACACTATATCCGGCAAGTGTACGTAAGTAGGAGAACAAGTAAATGATAAGTAATCATTAGGCTAAAAGACACTAAGTTCATTTGTGTACAGAGTCCAAAGCAGCAAGAGCTTTCTTGTTGGACACCTCCATGTTCAAATAATCGACAGCAGCAAGAGAGAAAATAAAATGTCAAATAATATCAGTGATGGAACATATATGTAAGGTTAAGATCATATTTGAT
>NC_133205.1:44381877-44441877 GCF_958299795.1 Porites lutea
GTTAGTAAGAAGAGACAGGATAGACGTTACACACGGAGGCGTTTGTACCTACATCAAGAAAGGGCTGAAGAAGAAGATCGAAGAAGATCTACATGATGATAAAATTGAAGCAATTTGGCTTCAATTACGACCTTCGCGCCTCCCTAGGGGATTATCTTGTATAATCATTGCCAATGTTTACCATCCACAGACAGACAAAGGCGTTTCTGACTCTGAGATCTTGCTCTATCTCTACGACTCAATGTCTACAATTGAATCGCGTTTTTCAAATTGTGGAGTTTTGATCATGGGGGATTTTAACAGACTCGATACCTCGAGTTTTAGGAACGCTTTTAAGCTGAAACAAATTGTCAAATTCCATGCACGAGGAAATCAGACTCTGGATCTCGTTTTGACCAACATCAAAGAATTCTATGAGGAGCCAATAAAACGCCCAGCTTTTGGTCGGTCAGATCACGCATCTGTTGAACTTCAGCCCTTGTCTCGCTGTAAATCTCAACCATTAAAACGATCCATCATTTCAAGAGACCAGCGGGAAAGTTACAGGGTCGCCCTGAGTTCATACTTGGAAAAAGTCAACATCGCCGACCTTGTTAAGAACAAAGATACATGTGATGAGAAAGTACAGTTAATGGAAGAAGCTATCATCTCCGGAATGGACGCAATCATGCCCTTGAAAGAAAAGTCGATATCAGTGAACGAGGCGCCATGGATGAATAACTCTCTTAAACGCCTTATTCGCCGCCGGCAAAAGGCATTGGCCAACAACAATTTGGCTGAGTACAAACAGCTCCGGAATAAAGTGAACAGAGATCGGAAGGCGTGTCGAGCAAAGTATTATGATGCCAAAGTCAAAGATCTTAAGGCTTGTAAACCTGCCCAATGGTGGAAGGAAATCAAACAGCTAAGTGGTTTTTCTAAGGTCGAGCGCGCGAGCCCCATCGCAGACCTTCAACACCTTGCGGATGAGGAGGAAGACCCTAGACATTTGGCCAATGTCATTAACGACGCTTTTTTGTCACCAATGACCGCTTTCACCCCTCTAGTCACGCCTGATGCACACGCGCGTGCGCGCACGTATACATGCCAACAAGATCTTCCCCGTCCGATATCTGAGTTTTCAGTCTTTGAGAAACTATCGGCGCTTAATACGAACAAAGCATCCGGACCTGATGGAATCCCTTCTTGGGTATTAAAAGAAAACGCGGACTTATTGGCTGCACCAGTGGCAGACATCTTGAATTCTTCCTTTTTGGAGCGTCGCCTTCCAACTTCGTGGAAGAAAGCGGACATTACACCCCTCCCGAAGACTTCACTTGTTAGCGATGTGAACAAACACCTGAGACCCATTTCGTTGACTCCAATTGTCTCCAAAGTCGGGGAAGAGTTTGTCGTTGACGGCTACATCAAGCCTGCCGTCCTTGCGAAGATTGACCAGAACCAATATGGGACAGTTCCGAACTCCAGCACAGTGCATGCCCTGATCAGCATGCTCCACAAGTTGTATAAGAATACTGACGGCAACGGTTCTACTGTGCGCGTGGTGCTCTTTGACTTTAGGAAAGCATTCGATCTCATCGACCACGCCATTCTTGTGGCTAAACTTACTGATTATGAGCTACCACCTTGGGTGCTGGACTGGATTGCAGATTTTCTTACTGACAGGAAGCAACGAGTGAAACTCGCCCACGATTGCTACTCGGATTGGGGATCTGTCAGGGCAGGTGTCCCGCAGGGGACAAAATTGGGGCCCTGGCTCGTCCTGGTAATGATAAATGACATCAATGTCAATGGTGTCAACCTTTGGAAGTACGTCGATGACACATCGATGGCCGAGACAGTTCACAAGGGCCAACCAAGTGGAATCCAATTTGCTGTAGACGACCTAGTTAGGCAAGCCAAAATAGATAAGTTCCAATTGAATGAGACCAAGTGTAAAGAGTTGCAGATAAGTTTCTCAAGGTCTGTAGATCCTTTCGAAACAGTTACTATTAACAACAAACCAATTGAGGTTGTAACTAGCGCAAAACTTCTTGGTCTCACAATTTCAAACAACCTAAAGTGGAACGCTCACATAGAGAATGTTATCAAAAAAGGAGCCTCTAGGCTATACCTATTAAGGCAGCTTAAGCGTGCAAAAGGAGATCCTGCGCAGCTACTTTGTTTCTATACTTCGTGTATCCGGCCCATGTCTGAATATGCCTGCCAAGTTTTCCACAATGGTCTGCCTGAGTATCTCTCTGAAGAGCTAGAGAAAATTCAGCGCCGTGCACTTAGAATTATTTTCCCTGATTTAGGCTATCAAGAGGCTCTAAAAGACTGCAATATTGCCACCCTCCACCAACGGCGCCAATGGCTGACAGAGCGCCTATTCAATGAGATTAAGGACAACAGCCTCCACAAATTACATGGCCTTTTGCCGCCACGTAATCTTAGTACTGTAGCCTTAAGGAGTAAGCGCGTTTTTAACGTGCCTCTTTGTAGAACAAATAGACTAATGAATAGTTTTATCATGCATAACGCGGCTATTTTCTAATGGTTTTATTGTAAATTCGCGGCTATTTTCTTAAATTTCATGACGTTGTATTTTGTTCCTTTGTTTTATTTATTTACTGATATTTATTTATAATAGTTAGTCTTAGTATTCAACGTATTGTACAGTCCGTAATCCAGCCCTTGGGCTGCAATGGATTTTTAATAAAGCTATCTGTCTAGCTATCTGTCTCAAAACTGTGACATTACCTTCTATAAGCCCAAACTTGAGTAAACATTGAAGATTTTTAGCGTTTTGGCTGAGTTTGTGCTTTGGGAGTTGTCTATTGTTTCTAGTCTGTCATTAAACAGCATTCTTGTTCAGCACGCGTGCAATGACCACGCTTGGCTGACTTCCGAATGCTCACCGAGATATGATAATTTAGTATAAGAAAATAGAAGGGATTCCCGTCACGAGTTGGTTAAATTATTGGCTTGCATTAAACCTATGAAAAATGATTTTTTTTTTAATAGTAAGTAGATTTAGTGTGTAGCACTTCTTGATTTTTTTGCAAAGGCACAAGAAGCACGAGAATTGATTAAAAATTGTGAGTTAAACCTTTATGTATCACGCGATGGCCTGTCTCACTGTACCAAAATTATCATATCTCACTGAGCATTTGGAAGTCAGCCAAGCGCGGTCATCGCACGCGTGCTGAACAAGAATGCTGTATCATGACAGACTAGAAACAATAGACAACTCTAAAGCACAAACTCAGCCAAAACGCTAAAAATCTTCAATGTTTACTCAAGTTTGGGCTTATAGAAGATAATGTCACAGTTTTTCAATGACCATGAAATTCAGCGTCCGGGTAGTTAGTTAATCAATTGTGGCCCTGAAAAAATTTGAAGGAAAAAAAACTACGAATTTTTAAGAAAATGCTTTTTTCGTGAGATTGACTCTTAAACGCTGACAAACGTCAACAAATAGCGAAAACTATAATTTCTATACGTTTGCTTTGCTCGAAATCGCGCGCATTTACAAGGCCCTAAATTGTTTTGCTGACTTGCAAGGACCCATCTGTTATAAGGATGCCCAAAATACAGAGAAGAATCTCATAGTTTATTAGATATAATACGTGTAAAGTTTGCTTATCATTTTCGCATAAATTATGACCAAAATTTGGAAACCGCTGAATTTCTCGAATTGGGTCTTTGCGATTTTGGTGAAACTCTGTTCAGCGCAAGGCACTAATGCGCACTATGTGTAGCCGAGAGATTTTCACGAGAAAATGCCGGCAACAGCAGATTTTCGACTCAGACCTCAAAGGGGCGTGGCATTATAGCCACGTGACATTTACTCCGATCGTCAAAAATTTTATGTTATATTGTAGATTGATCTATATGTTATCCATTCTATGTGTTAGACTTACGATAAAAGTAAAAGCGGGGATACCAGAGAGCTTCAAAGTAGGATGGTACCCCCCAAAAAACTGGGTCGAGTCACCTTAAAACAGCGCATATATTAAGGACGTCCTGTTAATTAGGCTGACAACCAGGATTAGACACCACTCTGCATCCCTTGTCCATGGTTTGGGCTAGGCTAAAGGACTCAACTCTAAAGAAAGAATGCCGTATCACGACGTTAACAATAACAACAACAATAATCGCACAATTTATACAGCGCATTAAATCTTAAAAATGTAAGAGCGAATCCTTTCCTTATCCCCTTATACTGTAAGTATGAAAGAGCTGCACCTTAAACTGATCTCACGCACAAATAAATGCGATGAAGTTAAGAATTAAACTCAACCTTTTAAATAACTTCTACATTAATAAACTTTTTTTGCTACTAATCAGTAATTATGTCAAAATAAAATGTTATTACTCACGAAAGTAACTCCTGATGTCCAAGAAATGCGTTGTCTGGTAAGTGTTTGAGATTGTTGAAAGAAAGGTCGCTACATGACAATAACAAATCATTTAATTTGGGGCTGCTCACGGTCAAACTTGTTTTAAACAGTCTCTTTAGGGGAATGTGGAACTGAGTGCTAAATACGGGTTGACCGTTTAATATGAGTTTGATCAGTTTTACTGTAAACATAACATACAAAACATAACATACACTTTATTACGACTCCTCTACACGGGGCTATTCTGTCGTAATATTCAATAATAACAAGTATACAATATAAAAATTACAATGGGGCAAAAAACTCGGCGTAAAGTTAACTTCCTTTTAGCGACCACCACACCTGCAGTAGGCTTATGCTTCTGTTTCATCAACGGTAATGGTGGAAGATTTAGAAGGTGATGTCATGATCTTTTTTAATCTTTAAGAGCCGGAGAACGAGTGTTGTCGATTCGAACGAAAGTGGAAATTCCAGTAGACTTTGAGGGTATTCCAGTATCATAATGCAGAGCAATATCAAAAACACCTTTAAAAGGCATTATAAGGCAACCGGTAAATTGTAGCACTGTTACAAAGGCAATTTGTGGCATTAAATAGCAGTTCGGTCACAAGGGAGTGATCAATGGTAAATGGTGACATGTTATGGTATTCGCTGGGGATCAGATACAAAGAATGAAAAACTCGTACCCAGTTCATTTCCGTTGTGTGTGCAGGTGTTTGCTTTTGTTCGAGTACGTGTGTATCAGTATGTATTATTGCTCCTTTGACTGGTTTTGGGATGTTTTTTTTTTAATGATACAAGGGTTTCCGTTTTGAAGCCAAGAAAGTAAGGCGAACTATGCGTACAGGTGTGCTGCGCTCTTGAGGAAATATTCATTCTTCAAAATGGCTACCCTCGAGGGATAATCAACTTCCACATGAATGATTCGCTAAACAGAAACCGAAACAAGCAAGACGGCTCTGTATCTATGGTTCCTAGGAAAGATGTTCTTATCCTGTTACCTTACTTAGATCTTCAAAGCCACAAAATATCTAAACGCCTTAAATCCTGTATTTATCAGTTTTACCCTTGCGTTAATTTAAAGATAATTTTCCAAAACACTTCTTGCCGTCTTAAATCTCTCTTTCCATACAAGGACCGCCTAAATCGCTCTCAAAGATCCAAAGTCATTTAAAAAGCTAGCTGGGATTGCAATGATTTTTACATTGGTAAAACTAAGCGACGACTCCATGGTGGGAAGACTGAACACCTCGAGGCCCTAACTAAATATGACCACTCGGTAACTATTGCTAATCATGTCAATGCCACCGTACATAACATTAAGCGCGATCATTTTGAAATTTTAGCGGCTGGTAAGTCAGATTACCATTGCAAGATAAAAGAAACATTGTTTATACAAAAACCTAAGCCAGCTTTTAATGTCAACATCAGCAGTCAAAAGCTGATGCTTTATTGCTTGTGTATTTTACTGTTAAGAGTTTTGAAATCTTAATCTCATTTCTAGATCCCTTGTAAATTTTGAAAAATAGTCTTGTCATAATCTGTAACGGTCACTTAAGATCGCTTTCGAAAATGTATGTTGACTAGCATACGAAAGCTCCAAAAATGTTTATCACCGCCGTTTGTGTCGAAAATTTCTGATAAAACAAGCATTATAACGAAACAGAAAAAAATTCAAATTCGCGGGAGTCTTTGACATAATATTGTCAAATTTGCATTTTTGGTCAAATTCATAAACTCTGTGTTGTTATTTTCTTAAGAAAATGTCCTCTCGTACTTTGTTTGGAGATATAAGACAGTTGGACAGAGTATTGTTTATGCATATGGGGTATTCATGAGTTACTCACAGGGCTTCTCTCAGAGAAGTGTTCCGAAATAAATTTCTTGGCAGTTGTTCAATATGATTATCAGCCAATATTCTGGAAGAGAAGAAGTGACAACCAATTAAGCATAAGTTAGTTGTTTGTGGCTTAACAAACAACGTTACTGGTCCTACTAACTGTCTCGAGTTCTCTCAACACCCTCTCTTCTGTATATCAGGCTATGCAAACACAGAAAACGTTTTCTATTGCTTAATCTAAATAAGCTATACACTGAAGTTCTTAATATCTACAGTTTAAGGTCATTCCTCTGTTTTGCACTGTGTGCACCTCTACTGTGCATTGTTTTCCTAAGATGGCCGCAGTCGCCAAAGAAGTGACAGAATAGGCTGTTTTCGAAGTTTAAAAAAGTTTTTAAAAAGGAAATGATTTAGGAATACGCCGTAATGGAAACTTTCAAAAAGGCGATAGCTGAAACTGGACAACTTGTTAATGTAGGTGAAAGTTGTTGAAATTGTGCCTTGTGGAGTTTTGAAGAAAGATACTTCATTGAAGTCACTCATTGTCTGTGTGAAAGAAGAAATGTAGATGTTAGTTTCAGTTGTCGACATATTTCAAGTGGACAGATTTCAGCTTGGAAAAACAAAAAAAAACTTAAGCTAACTTGTCCAAATAGTGAATGTGGTGACGCATAACATGAATCGAGTAATGAAGATAAAGCAAACCTTAACTTTATGTATTAAATAAGTGGTCTTCTCATGGGAATTTTGACTTTAAATTTGGCGTAGTAAGTATTCATTACTTTTGCTTTACAAAGCTGAAAAGAAAAGTACAATTCAAATTTTGATCTAAGGTGCAAAGTAAACGTAAAAAACGTAAAGTAAACAACCGGCCGATTAAAATCGACCTACTTATGACTTACATTCTTATATCGGAGAGGCCTGTCATGTCCGGTACCGATCTAAGCAAGTTAGAAGACAAATATCTGGAAAGACAGGATGAAAAATGGAAATAATTAAAATCAAACTCCTTATTTCTGTCCTTAAATTTTATAAAAAAAAGCCAGCAAGAGTAACTCCGATCTCCTAGGAAAAATAGTTACACTTTTGGATTATTAAATAAAATGCGTTGATTCACGACCTACAAATTTATTAACACTGTTCAGTAAGCTTGCAGTTAGTGTTTTAGTCAAGTCAAAAACATGAGCTATGCTACAGGTTTAAACACTCGTTATACCTTACAAAGGAGAATGATTTCTTTACCGTCAGTGCCCGACTACGACGTTTAAATTCACAATTTGACGCCTTATTAATTTTTGTGACAGGAGTTTTTAGGTAGATTTTCAAACTATTCCCCAGGAAGCGATTGAAATAATCGCGATGAAGTTTTGAAAAAATTCGTTGCCGTCGTAGTTCAGCCTTAAAATCCCTAGTTATCTCATACCAAACGAGCGCAGGTGGAATAATGGTTTGCACTTTTGACACTTAACTCTTTTTGTAAAGAGAAACCGGATGAGAAAAAGGCTAGCTCCGCATTGCACCTGTCACATGTTTATCCAAATTCGCGTTCGCGTACTGTTCTAAATGAATGAAGATTTTCGGACTTTACACTGGCCAACAAAACAGGAAAGAAAAACGCCAATGATGTTAAAAATTAAAACTAAACTGTTTAAACTGAGTTGTACTACCGAAGTTATTGTTACTTTGAATATCTAGTGCACTTACGGGAAACTGGGGAGGAATACGATTCCTTTGATCGCCATGCGCAGCGCTTGTGCAAAGGTTTCCATACTGTTTTGGAAATCGCCAAATCGCTATTCTCTTGTTGCAGCTATGTAGAGGCTTGAAGATGATCTTTTCCGGCCAAACAATTTGGAAACAGCGGCAAATGGTATAGAAGTTTCCCTAAAACGTTTCGAGAAATCTCGGAAACTGTTGAATTTTCGAAATGCGAACTATTCAACCGAAAATTCTAGAAATTCCGGGAGCAAAATTGAATGGAAAGAAAATCTGGGTATACCTCGCGAGTTTGTTCTCTTTTTGGATATTCTGGAAAATGCCGTTCCACTTGATACTGGAAGTTGTCGAAAATTCAAACAGAACTTTTTGGTTGAATGGAAGAGGGTCATGGAAAGCGCCCTATATTTCGGCGAGTTGGGCCGTGATCGTAAGGAAATGTAAACATGTGTGACTTAAAACCGGCGAGGCAAAAGGCAAAATTTTGTTTCTACTACATTATTTAAAACGCCTATACCTTGGCCGTTTAGAGGCCATTTAGATAAAATTGTACAGAGACATTGTAGAATGATGGGAGGTTAGGAGGCTTCTTTTAATTGGTAGATCGCGTTTTACGGCAATGCTTTGAGATCGCGGGGACACCAGATTTCATAAGGCAAAATTTTGCTGGTCATTTTCAACGCTTGTATCTCGGCTGTTTTAGTGGCGATTTAGATAAAATTATACAGAGACATTGTGAAATGATGGAAATTTTAGGAGGGTTATTTTTTATTTGGTTGATCGTGCTCTAGAGCGATAGTTTAAGCCACAGTTGTAACAAATTGGGAAATCGTGATTTTGTGTCCAAGTTTGCGGAAAGAATAGAGGACAGCACTCTGTGATTTCATAAATAAATGATCAGTAAAAAACCTCTAGTGTGCTATGTATTGACCCGGAGCAGATTTTGTAATATAAACTACCAAATTTATCCCTCTGTTGTGCAAGCTCGTGAAGATTTGTGTCTGCGCTGAATTCTGGGACAAAACTGTCGGAAAAGTCAAATTCTGAGACTCCCGAAGGTGTTCCGACTAAACCACAAGTTCCAAGCAAGATATGCAATTATGGCAATCATGGTAAATTACATTGCACGCTTTAATTTTGTTTAAAAACTGCAATAGTTTCAAAGATTTTTGAGGCGAAAAAGTAACGTACAAATAGTTCCTTATTTTATTGATTTAAAAATCACTGAAACAAGGCTTACTGTTAGGTTTACGACCATTCAGAGTCCGTTTCTTACATTTTTCGTGCCACACATGTACGTGAACACTTTATGCACTTATCCATTTTACGAATATCTCGTAAAACCTGTTGATATCAGTCGCTGAACTTAGTGCATAGACTTTAAATAAATGCATAACAATTAGCCCAAGGTGTCCCCCGCGACCTTAATATTTCGTTGCTGGTTGAGTTAGTTTCATGCAATACGGTTTATACTTTGTGACTTTTAACTGTTTTCCCATATCGTTGCACTTTATAAGAGTCTAATTATTTTATCCTTCTGCCACGAAATGACGGTCGGTCGGTCGGTCGTCACTCGGGTCTTACTAGGCCATAGGAAATTACATCATTGTCAATTGAAACAAATGATTATGGTGTAGTTGAAAACCTATATGTCAAAGACGGTTCTGTACAGTTCCAGTACTAAAACAAAAAACAGGAGCCACCTACATCCTGGTGAGTCCACCAAATGATCTAAATGTTCCATGGGCTATCGCTTTTAGCTTATTTGCCTCTAGAGCCCTTTTTTGAATAATAAGAAAAAAAAAACAGTGAGTATATACCTGACCAATTAATGAACCGGTCAAATCTCTGAAACTGATCAAAGGTAAAAAAAAAATGGAAAAGCAACCATACTGACATAGATAACTCGTGACGGCAATTCAACTAATAAACCTGAGGTCGATGGTGCGCTCATTTATCCCTATCACCATTACAGCTGTTTCGAATAAGACGCGGCCTGGGTTGGCAAAAACGCTTAAACGATTTTGGGGTTTTCTTCGAATTAATAATCTAGTATTCCATAATAATCTAGTAATCCATAATCTGTATTTCTTCTGGATTTGGAAGCTCTACTGGAACCTTTTTACCTTAGGAATCTAAACTTGCCATGTTTCAGTAAGATGGTGATGATGATAATGATGATGATGATGATAAACTTTATTTCAGTGTCAGGTCTTCTAGCTTGCCATGTAAGGCCTACTAATAGGGGACACTAAATTAAAATACTATCAGCTCTAACTAATTAATATAAAAAAATACTTACAAAGAATAAAATTTACAAAAATATACATCTTAAAAAAAAATGTCGATAAAACGTATTCGGATTCATCATATAAAATAATACTTATTGATTAAGAGGTGTCCTTTTTGTCTAGAAAATGTCATTTATGTACAACATAGAAAGCAGTTTTTACAGCCCTCTGTGATTACTTGTTCAAGATCTACCTTACGAATTTTCTTTTAAAGCTGTAAATTGATTCTGCGTTTTTTACATCCTTGCTTAGTTTAGACCATATTACTGGGCCCACGTATCTCACGTATGTCTCCCGTAAGTTGTTGTGTTGTATCGAGGAATAAAAAAGTCACCAGAATTTCTGAGCCCATAGGGAGGTTTATCTAGCTTAAAAATGTCCTTTATGTACGGAGGGCATATATTGTACTTTGCCTTATACATAATTATGGCTATATCCTGCAATCGGCGACAGCCTAGTGTCGTGAGTTTAGCTTTTCTCAAGAGCTCATCGTATGAACTTTTCGTATCGCAGTAGACGTCTCTTAAAGCTCGCTCTTGTACTGGCTCCATCTTTCTGCTATCCGACGCCCGACAGAAATGCCACACTGTATGACAGTATATAATTTGAGGCATTATGAAAGAAATGAGAAAATCACGTGAACTCTGAAGTTCAAAAGCAAAGAACCTCGAAACACAGAAACACACAAAACGGATCGAAATCAACCTATCACAAATCACAAACCATGACCTTTTAAACCGCTGAAATAAACTTCTGTTTCCTAAGAGGTCCGCTAACATGAAGGTGCAGAAAGCGCCAAGCCTTCAGATTTTAATTGGCGTCGCAGAAAAACACAAAATACAAAGACGTTTTTGACATCGCAGGTCGCTTGTTATCCGAAACAGCTGTAATGCTCTTTTTTAAAAGGATATCCAAAGCGACAATAGTTAAAGCTTCATAGAAAAGGAAAAACATTGAAATTTAGATGTGATGTCACCAGGTATCGAACCCGAGACTAGTCGCGCACCGAAGGCCGCGCATCAACCAAGTGAGCCATCCTTGCTCCCTTTCTCAGAATAGAATTCTGGGAAACTGCCCACTTGCCTCTTCCCTAACTCAACATTTACACTTATTTTTCAACTAAGGCAAAATATTGAGTTAGTTGACAGGTTGATGGACTCGCACGGCTTCCCAGAATCTTATACTCACCCGAAATTGTAATATGCCCCCCTCTTGGGAACCTTCTCCGGAAATATGAACTTTTGAGATTCTAGTTCTTCAAATACTCCAGGGTAACATTGTTGTTCGAACGATCTCAGTTCATCGTCTGAACAGGCTGTCAAATGCCCCTACCCCCCGAGTGGGATAACGTCGCAATTAAGGTGGAAATTCAAGGAATTTCACTCACACAACTTTGCATTTACCTTCAAATTCAGCTAACAGCTTTTGCTTAGCCTTCTTCTCCAGGCATTTTATTAAATTAGCTACCTGGGATTTGCCGGAGTAGGGTATATCGATATCGATGTCTCTATTTAATCCCGGATACATAAGCATACAGTTAATAAACCGTGGTAAAGAACCTTGATAATTTTAACCTTATTTTTAAATTAACTCCTTTGAAGCTTAAAAGCTTCAAAGGAGTTAATTTTCTTAAATATTAAAAAAAAAATCGCTTGATAAATAAATTCGCCCAATTACCTTGTTTTTTTTTTACTTTTGTCGGTTATGAGGTGCACTCACTAGAGGATCCCCAAACTTTTTAATGCGATTTTTCAAGTTAACAATCTGTAAATTAATCTAAAATAACCTGTTGAAAGGCGCAATTACACCTCGGTTTTTGGTAATGTTCACTATAACTACAACAACACCCTTTTCAACGTGAAATAGTCGCATATTTCGAAGAAAAGCGAAAAAAAATGACACCCATTAAAGAAAAAGTATTGTTTTCTGAAGCTTTAAACACTCAGTGATTCGTTTTCAGATCCACAAAAACAAGTCAGCCGTCTCGATTGCAGGTTTAAATCGGTAGTAAACGTTAAAAACGTGAAAATTTTGTTAATTTTTTTTTTTTGCAAAAGTTAGGAAAAATTAAGATCTTAGTTTTCAAAATAAGTTTGACCAAACGGCTCTCGCAGTTTTGTTAACAGTTTTTGGAGCATTCTTCAACAATGAATGATTTTCTAGTAATCGGAGAGCCATGTTTTGCGCACAGGATTCTGGGATCGCCAGGGGGCAGACATTCCGAGTCGCTACAAAGACATGTATGGCGTGGAGTTGTTTCTCCGTTAAAAGCAGCGTCTTTTTTACATAGAATGTCGCATTTTGCCGTGATTTTATGAGAAGCGGAGGTGACTAATGTTGGTGCGTTGAAATTTCAAGTTTCTGTGTGATTAATGCGATAAATTCTATCGATAAACACTCCTTGCGTGAGGACTGAGTGTGAAATTTGTAATTATGTACTGAATTTACACAGACATGAAGAAAAAGTCTCGAAATATACAGTGCAAATTTAGGTATACTTGTAGGGGGATTGGCTCATTTAAGCTTTTAAGTTATAATTACGTGTGGTGATATTTACGACGAGTGTAACTACGCTCGGCCGCGATTAGCGCTCTACTGCGCTTTGCGGGTTATGACAAGACAACAATTGTAGGTACGTACGTGGCCATAAAAATAAAAAATCCTCCTATACTTTGGTATAAACATAGTGACATCTACAAAATATTTCATGTAAAGTGCATGGTATTTAACCATTAGTAGATGAGGCAGAAATCGTACGAACGAGTAAGATTTCCGATACAAAAGCAGTGAGTATGTAAATAAAATACCAAGTTGATGTGCGAAATTCAGAGATTCTATATCTTCCGTCAAAATGATTGGAAAAGGCATAAGAACTCATTGGTGCTGTGGATCATGACAAAACATTTCGCTGGTGTTTTTTTTGGCGAGAAGAAATCAATATACTAATGTGGGGAAGACGTTTTTGTTTTTAAATTTAATACGTATCAAATTCGACAATACATAAGCTTACCTTCGATCGTTGTCACAAACCGGCCCAGCATTGTGATCGCCGCCGAGCGGAGCGTAATTACATTCGTTGTAAATATGAGCACATGTAAGTACAACTGGAAAGGCTTAAATGAGTCCGCATTCCCCGCTCATTTATACCTAAGTTAGTACTATATATTTCGACACCACTCAGTAAATTCACAGTCGACCTTTCGCAAGAATCAGTGTTTATCGATAGATTTCATCACATTGATCCCACAAAACGCACCAACATAAGTCGCCTCTGCTTCTCATAAAATCACGGCAAAATGTGGCATTCTCTGTCCAAAGACACGCCATACATTTCTGTGTATTGCCCCATGGCGATCCCATAATCCTGTGCGCATAACTAAGTCTCCGATTACTGGAAAATCATTCATTAGAGGTCACAGGAAACAAGCGCCTGATCAAACTGAAGAAAGGTCTATAAACGGACCACCCATCTTTGTATCAAAACGATCGGTGCAATTTGCAATTGTCTCAATGCAAAATTATTCGTTGTGGCTATTACTAGCTTTAGAAGATGTAGAAGTCATTGGAGACCGATAGCATAGATGATCAGCTGAAACTATCAAGGGAAAGATTTGACACGATTTTATTTTACCTCCTGTATATTCTGGTCTGTAAACGGACCACCCATCTTTGTATCAAAACGATCGGTGCAATTTGCAATTGTCTCAATGCAAAATTATTCGTTGTGGCTATTACTAGCTTTAGAAGATGTAGAAGTCATTGGAGACCGATAGCATAGATGATAAGCTGAAACTATCAAGGGAAAGATTTGACACGATTTTATTTTACCGCTCAATAATTCCGTTTTAGGAAAATCCAACTAGTAGTCTGTTATTAACGCTGCGTTCTGATTGGTTGAGCTATACAAGGCTATATGTTGTAGCCTACTAGTAGTGCAAAGCGCCGGCTTTGAATTCCAAAACAATGGCGGCTGAATCGCGTTTTGCTAGCTAAAGAGCCCATTCGGGCTCGATGAATAATTGTTAAATAAGACGCTGTCCGAAATCAAGCAAACTTTCATCTAAAAACATTTGCGTCTTACAAGCGAAATATACTTACGCGCCAGTGCTCGTGGCACTAAAGTACAGGGTCCGGTTCCTCGAAGGATGGTTAATTTTAACCCAGGATTAAGCCAAATTTAAAATAAGGTTTTCTTCTCTAAAAACATGCAACTCAAGCTAACAAAATGCTGTTGAACCTTTACTCCGAGATACAGTAATGATAACACAACATGTTACTCTAAACAATACATAAGAAGGTAAAATACAAAAGTGAAACAAAATTTTAATCCTGGATTAGCGCTTATCGGCTTGGTCAATATGGCATACTGGCCAAAGTCGGGTCAAGAAATGCTTTCACTGGCGTACCCAAAAGAGAAAATGTCAGCGATTTGGACCATTCCCTTTGAAATACGTGATCGAACCTGAGGGAAAAGCACATTTGTATCAAGTCTCAATTCTCACAAACCTCTGTTCACTTTTCATTTGGCGTCGGATAGTATGCTTTAGTTCAGCTTTGCACAAACACATACATTTGAATTGGGTAGGAAAGTGCCAATTTCAATACATTAAAATACTTGGCTTCGATGCTATTTAATACATCCCTCGGGGATCAGGAATACATTTCTTTTGTTTCATTTCCCCATGCAACTCTAGGTGATAAAGGAAAATTGACCTAAATTTCGATATACATCGAAATCGATCCATTCTTCTATAACTGAGAATTGCTTTTATTTCCTTACAACATTATTAGTTTATCACCAATTCCTTCCAACATTCCTGGCTGTATGTGAGACAACTCATTCTGTGAAAGTTCACTACAGGGAGAGAGAGACAGAGACAAAAACAAGATGCTTTTTTAGAAATTTCAGAACCGCTGCTCTTACTCATTTCCCCTCACCCCCTGAACAAACCCATGATAAATGACATTTCAAAATATGAAAATACTACACACCAAGAGCCATGATGGTTCTTGTAAACACTTAAACTGTTTATGGCTATCGCTAATTGCCAACGAGCAAAAATTTTACCGATACCGCCGCGCGCTGTTAAATTTGCTTAGAAATGTGTCATAAATTACTTACCGTAATTCGCGAAAAATAGTTTCAACTCAATTCGATTGCATATTAAGCAAAAATTACCTTGAAAATAGCGAACTAAGCGGTTCTACTGCATGAAAATTTGAGATCCCGACTTTACATAACATATTTTTCGAGAAATTGAAGTTCGTGTTTTTGTCCGAAGTCGCGCCCAGGTAATTTTGCCTTAAATTTAGTGGTCTTATAAGCTAACTTAGAATCCTCGAAAAATCAAAATAAAGTCCAGACGTACAGATTTATATTTGGTCTCTTTTTGAAGTTTAGGAAGTCTACTTTTCAGGAAGAGAAAGACTTATGGTGCACTAATGAAGCTTTCCGAATTATTTGCTTCAAAGACACAAATTTTACGACGCTATTATTTTTCTTAGCGGCAGGCAAATACGATAGCTGTACGCGTATGATGCAAATGAATCCACGGCACCCGACGATTGATTGAAGACGGGATGAGCACGGCACTCTCAAACACGCACACGGCTCGTGGATTCTCTGTTCTGCATCACATGTTCGCTCGAAAACAATGCATTCTCTACGTAGGGCCCCTTTTGATACCAGCCAATGGCTGATAGGGCTACCCTGACTAAATGTAATTGACTTGACTTGACTTGTTCTGCATTACTTCATAAAAGTTACTTTAAACTACCTTATGTTACATCGATGCGAGGTTCATTCTGCCATGGAACTTTCGCGCATGGCTTTATTAGGCTGCCGCCTCGCAAGACGCCAGGCTGCTCGTTGGCAATAAAATCGTGTTGGTAGGAATGACTGTCGGATGATGTCAGGTTATTCCTCGCGAAAGCGAGTTTATAATTTTGTCGAGCGCATAGCGCGGATCGCTTGAGGATTTCAAACGGAGTGCGATTTTGCTTTAGTGATAAATCTTTCAAAAGGAGGTTGAGTTTGATCGTCCGGGTGAACGTAGTCCTGAATACGACTGTTGTTGTTGACAGTGACTGACGTTTCGACAACCTGTGCGGCAGTCATCTTCAGAGTCAAAGTGAGTTGTATCACGTCAGTTGATGGTATCATACTCTGGTTATTGACCTGATTGGTCAATTACGTCGTGATGTTATTGGTCATCTGTCAGTTAACCCGTGATGTTATTGGCTATGAAGACTCGTAAATAAATGTAATGGGTGCGTTTCAATCCGTCTATTGTCACCGTCAAACAGTCTTCTATTGTTAGTCAAATTGCCAGTTGTCCATTCCTTCTCTCGTTCTCGGCTTGAAATTTAGGGCGAACAACGAAAGAAGACGACAACAAGAAACCGCGGAGACGAAAGCGGATATGGTTATTCATCCTCTGTGGAAAAAATGCTTACTGTTGCTGAATCAAACCGATTCTCCTTATGTTAATGCAGAGAACTGCAGCCTGTACAACGCCGTCAGAAAGAGACTTCGCAACGGTTTTGGGAGACACTTACTATCCCTTTGTCGGCCACGAAATGTGTTAAAGTACGGCTTTAACCCTGCTTATTTTCCTCGAATATATCTTTGAATTATTGATCAATACAGCTATGCCAGCTTCAAATAGCGTCTACCGGCAAAATTTCATGGGCAAAAACGTTGAAAATAACTAATTTAACGTGCAAGTTTAAGAGCAATTGACAAGACGATGACCTTACACGTCAATGGTCCGAGGTTCGACTCCCGCCGGGGTAAAATGTTTTCATTCTTTTCTTTTTGGTTGTTTTGCTTTTGTTTTCTAAAACCAATATAAATAAGGTTATGTTTACTCACAGAATCGTTAAGTTGTGCATCGCTCGAAAAGTTCCACTCTCAATTTTCTCCAGTTTGCAGTAATTCATTCTTCTAAATAAATAAATAAAGAACGAAAGAAAGAAAGAAAAAAAGGAAAATAATGACTTGAACAGGTGAGGCTTAGGGAACAAAGGTCTACAACAGTTAGTAAGATATTTAACAATTATTGAATTCGGCTTTTGTTTTATGTGAAGAATCATGGAGACTGAGGAGGGTGTTATCCGCCGAGGCCGATTAGGCCGAGGTAAATGACACCCTCCGAGATCTCCAAAATTCTTCAGATGGTAGGAAAGCCCAATTCAATAAATAATTGTTTTATTATTCATTCAAAATAATTCATAGTTTAAAAACAATCTAAAACATACTTACTTCTGCCGATTGTGTCAGCTAAGTTTAGACAAGACAATGCTTTATTTAGAGTCTTATACAGTCCCATGTACATCGACTTTATCCAAATAATTTAAAATCATAACACAAATTGCACACTAGTGGAACTATAATCAATGTTAACCTACAGAACTAATGATCTTCTTTTCTCATAGCAGTCGAATACGTATTTTCAAGAGACTATAAAGGGGACAGAGAGGCATCCCCCATATACACCCTATTCCATAGGTAATTCGTCTCGAGTTATTTTTAACACCACAGATCTCAAGGGGGATTAGACAACAGCCAATCACATAGCGCGAATGTGTTCCGCGTGGATGACCCACGCTGAGAGCCACGCGTCCTTCACGAAATGACGTAGAACAAAATGGGGGAAGACGCGGAGAGCGATTTTGCTATTCCTTTTGTCGACGAAAACGACTACAGCGAGATTTCTGCGAAAGCTGTATCAGCGAAACCGAAATTAAAAAGAATCGCCCTTCCTCTCTTGTATAGAGCTAACAGTAGAGCAGGGAAATCCTTAACACACTGAATATTCTCTCAGGATCATTTATAATTTACAGTTTGAAGAGAGCAATTTCTGGTTTGATGTTTATTTTTTTCAGTCTTTATAGCGATTATTCCTACCCACTTACTTTGTGAATTGTAGGTGAACCCTCCTAAAGCTGAATTTCAAGGGACCATATTCAAGCTCAGAAAGAGAAATAAAATTTCGTCGTTGCTTATTTACGTCCTCCATAAAACGCGAAATTAGGCATTTTCACGTCGTAGTCGTGCAAAAACGGGAAAGAAATGAACAAAAAAGTGTGTTGCACGTGCGAAGTTGTTGTTTTGCTAATTAAACCTATTTTTTTTTTGACGTTCTAGTTGTCGTCCGCGTCGTTGGATCTTAAACTCCCTAAATTGTACAAACGACCGGTTTCAATAGACCGGCGAAATTTCTCATTTTATTAAAGCACTGAGGTTACGACAACTTCGAGTTAAACTGATTTCACGGGTTGTCAAAGAGTCCAGCGATTCCTTTTTCCCAGGTGAGCGCCGAATCATTTCGCTTCAATATTCAGGAATGCTCTCGATCTTTTTACGCTTTCATTGCCTCTCGCCCGACATGTTTTGCACGGCGTTTGGTCATGCGAAGCCTCCACGAAACATCCACGCCTCGCGCGAGGTAACTTCATCCCGATTCTAAAAATAACTCGAGACGAATTACCTATGGAATAGGGTGTATATGGGGGATGCCCTCTCTGTCCCCTTTATAGTCTCTTGGTATTTTGCAATTAACTTTTGCACTGGTTTGTTCTTGCTCGGGGGTTTATTAACAACAGAAAAACATCATCTGGTGCCATTCCGTTTACTGATATTCTGTATTCTTTGTTTAAGTATTCAAATAAATTACTTTTTTTTCTTGATACGCAGGGCAAAGAGTTAAAAAGTGTATTTCATCTTCTACGTCTTTTTTACACATAGAACAGATCCTCTCTTCCGGTTTCTTATAAGGTCTTACATACCGACCTGTCTCTATCGCCAATTTGTGATTACTTAGACGGAGTTTAGTTAGAGTTATCCGGTGTCGGATGTTGGTGACCTGACGGAGATAATCTTCACATTTATAATTTTCTATTGTTTTAAATTTTCGGAAGGTTCTTAGTTTGTTCTTTTGGTCGACGTCTTTCTTACGTCATTGTCAGTTACGTCACTTAACCATCTTTGTAATTCGATGTCTTTCAGTCTTTGTTTGATAATGTTCAAGATTCCTATGTCATTTTCATGTGCTTTTGTCCAGAGGTATCCTAGCCCTATTTGGTCTAATACGCGTTTGATTTTTTGGCTCCATAATTCCTTATTCATCCTCGACTTCATATCATTTTAAACCCCCTGTGATAATTTGTGTTTTGGGTGTTTGGTTAGAGTTAGCCAAAACTTAATATTCCTATATTGTGCTTCGATTTCTATTGGGAATTTTGCTGTTTCAGCCCTACATACATTGTGTGCTGCAGTATTTATTTACACCTAGCAACCATTTCAAGAATTTAATTTGAACTAATTCTAGTTTATCTTCCAAGGGGGGGGAGGAGGGGGTTTGGGAAGCTATTTCCCATACATTCTCTCAAATGAAATCAATACGATATTCTCACAACTTGCAAAGCGCTCATCAAGGGTCTTGCCAGCGGATTTATGTACTGATCATGCGCATTACGTCATAAACCACAGATCAACGTTTTTGGGAAGGAACAAAATCATGGCGGTCGAAGGCGGTATTGTTTCTCACTATCGCATTTTGGTAACTCGCAAATTTATTGATTTTATATCGCTTTTCAGACATATTGTGTGTTTTGCTTTTTTTCCTGAAACAATTTTCCTCCGCGGAGTTTGGAATATGCAACACTTCTAGCTGCGTATAGCTGAAAGAAACGCCGAAGAATTAAGATATCGAGAAGTGCTTTGCTGCAAACCTAAGGCAAATTAAGGTCGTTTCAAGGTATAGATTTTTCAACAATATTTGTAATTTGTTTATTAGGGTCGTTTGAATCTTAAGTTTGAATTTGAGGTTTTGACTGATCGTAATAAACGAAGTGAAACGTTATCACGTTTATGAGGTGTGAATCTGTTTATTCAGGTGTGTAAGCTCATATTTGTAAAGCACTGCTGAATAGACTTAATTGCGATAAATTTGACCAAGAGAGGATAAAGGGGACAGAGAAGGCCTCCCCCATACACACCCTATTCCATAGGTAATTCGTCTCGAGTTATTTTTAGAATCGGGATGAAGTTACCTCGCGTGCTGCGTGGATGTTTCGTGGAGGTTTCGCATGACTAAACGTCGTGCAAAACATGTCGGGCGAAAGGCAATAAAAGGGTAAAGAGATCGAGAGCATTCCTGAATATTGAAGCGAATTGAGTCGGCGCTCACCTGGGAAAAGGGAATCGCTAGACTCTTTGACAACCCGTGAAGTCAGTTTAACTCGAAGTTGTCGTAACCTCAGCGCTTTAATAAAATGAGAAATTTCGCCGGTCTATTGAAACCGGTCGTTTGCGCAAAGCAAGTAGGACACCAAGTGTTATTTTTGTTGAATAATAAAAGACTACAAAAGAATAAATATCAAACTAGAAATTGCTCCCGTAAAACTGTAAATTATAAATGATCCTGAGAGAATATTCAGTGTGTTAAGGATTTCCCTGGTGTACGGTTAGCTCTATACAAGAGAGGAAGGACGATTCTTTTTTTATTTCCGTTTCGCTGACACAGCTTTAGCAGAAATCTCTCTGTAGTCGTTTTCGTCGACAAAACGAATAGCAATATCGCTCTCCGCGTCTTCCGCCATTTTGTTCTGCGTCAATTTGTGAAGGACGCGTGGCTCTGAGCGTGGGTCATCCACGCGGAACACATTCGCACTATGTGATTGGCTGTTGTCTAATCCCCCTTGGGATCTGTGGTGTTAAAAATAACTCGAGACGAATTACCTATGGAGTAGGGTGTGTAAGGGGATGCCTTCTCTGTCCCCTTTATCCTCTCTTGATTTGACACATTCTCCAGTAATTTTTTTTAGCATCATAACTTCTATAATCTTCTCCTCGCTCGTCAAAATACCCATAAACTCGATAGATAGTCCAGCACGCGTTATTGTCGGTTAAGAATTTACACGGTTGCAGTGAGTGTCGCTTGTGTTTTGCAATTCAGTTCAATATTAAAGAACAAATGCAATACGCGAGAAAAACAAAGAGGCATGATATTAATTTTTCAATTATTGAATTATTTTCTCTGCTGGTTCGCTTCTCGAAGTATTGCAGGATTATCCGCTGACCACCACTCAAGGTGACCGTTTTGCAAGTTGTGAGAACATCGTTTCTCGGTCCCAGTTCTCGTCCCCCCCCCCCCCCCCCCCCCCCAACTGTTAGCTTCAATTGCCTGTTTATCGGCAAGTTTAGTAGATAAAGGGTTGTTCACGGTACTGCGAATATTCTCCAAACAGCACATGTCGTCCTTCGAGTTGTCTTCTTGCTGTTCTTACTAACTACGTTTTTAGCCAATGGTTTGCCTATTGGAAATGTTTCGCCATTTTGTAACTACCATTATAGCAACTCAACCTCGTCACCAGGTCTTCTCGGTTTACTGTTCAGTTTTCTGGCAATTATGCTGCACAATTAATGTCATTATTCACGCATTGTAAAATTCTTCCAAATTTGGTCGACAGTAGCTGGGTATGATGAATTATGGGTGGGATTTTAGGCAAACAGAAACGGAGATATATTTTGAGTGAATTATAACATAATAAGGTGAAAGTGAAGAATGATCATCGCAGTAAATTTTCCAATTTCAGCAATTGGAAAGAAGAAGCCTGAAAAAATCAGGGCTTCAACGGGATTCGAACCCGTGACCTCCGCGTTAAAATTATCGGATTTTTGATATTTCCGCGCCTCGTTCGTTTAGGTAAGTTGCATCTTTTTAATGTGTTCCTACGAGACTTCATTTCCTTCCTCCATTAGATTCATTCTAACCTCCTTTCGTGGTTGGACTATTTCATTTGTCAGTATGGGATGAAAGTTTCCTTTCAACGCTGATGTAAAATGTAGATCTGCGTGTGGGCATCAGATCAGGTCCTTAAAGAGCCGTTTGTGCGGATGAAAAAACTAATTTAGTGGATTGTAAAATATATGCTGTAACAGTAAAATTGAGATTACGTGTTAATATTGCGATTGTAAAACGATTCTATATTGTAGATTGTTACCGTTGTCACCTGTCTTCTGTCTAATTTACAAAACTTACAGAATGGTAATTCTGTGGACGCCAGAAAATATCCCTGAGGTCAGAACGGGACCAATGTTTTTATTTCTGTTAAGATCCCTAGAGAAAGTATAATTACATCAAATCAATGCAGAAGTTTTAAAGTTAAGCAAAGAGGATAAAGCTTTATCCTCTCTTGGTTAAGGTAGGCAGAAAACAATAAGTACGATTTAAAACCGGAAAATAGTTCTAAGCATTATTTATTTAGTGAATAGCATTAACGAGCATTTCGTAGGCTCTTGAAGGTTTTACATATTTTTCAGGCCTTTATAGGGCCCTCCTTTTTAGATAGTGTAGAAGAGCGTATGTTTTTAGGACATTGTTTTCCCTTTATCTCAACTAAATTTGTGGTTGCTGCACCTTAACAAAATCATGCTATGTTACCGATGCGGTATTTTGTTGTTAGATTTCGTTATAAAAATAAAACGTTTGTTCTCAAAGTAACCCCTCGGTTAGATTTATAATTGACCAGATTTATACTTGATTACCTTGCTAACCGCGGCTACGACAAAACCTTTCTTAAGATCCAAATACAACGAAATTCCGACATTCTCCGCACTGACACAGTTACAAACAAACCCAAGACTCAGACTGAAACGACCCTACTTATAATCCAGCATTACCCAACCTTGCGCATATCATTCACAAGCATTCTAACGTGCTGTAATCATCAGATCGTTGTAGAAATGATTTTAAAAACCTTCCGTTAGTAGCTTATCGCCGTTGTAAAAATATCAGCGACATCCTCGTTAGAGCCCAGCTTACTAACAGCACCGACACCAGTAACTCCCGACCCACCCCCGCTTCCTTTCGGTGCAACAACAGGAATTGCACCACCTGTCCCTACATTGAACATGGCCGTAGTCAATACACTCTTCATTCTACAGGTGAGACCCACCGCATCAAATCTCATATCACTTGTGAAACTTTTAATGTTTTCTATTTGATTCAATGTCGCCCTTGTAATCTACAATGTATTGGAAAAACTAGACGTCGCCTCAACGACCGTTTTAATGAACACAGACGACCGATACTCAACCCTACTGGTAATTACATCCATACTGCAGTTTCAGAACACTTTCTAACCAGTAATCATTCCGACAATCATGCTTTTGATTCCTATTGAAAAACTTAAAAATGGGCGTGATTCTTTCAGGAAAGCACGTGAAGCCCACCTTATCCATAAAGCTAAGACAACTGAGCCTCTGGGCATCAATAAAAGTGGTGAACTGTAACTATATATTGTATATCTATTATTTTTTTGTTATATTGTCTTTTTAAAGTAGCCACACCATACCACGTCATATTATGTAATTTCCGGTCATTATTTTACTTCATATCTATTTCTGTAAATTCGTGATATCTCAATAGACCTGATGAAGACTGGTATTGGCCAGTCGAAATATCGCAGCTAAACTCTATTTCACGTTGTTTGATCAGTCCGTGCAAAAGTCTTCTCGACTGTAACGTTCTCAACTTGACCAGTACGCAATAGACGGTGGGGACATTTCGAATTTCCATGGAGAAAAAATAAGAGATCTCTAGAATCGGAAAACACAACGACCGTTCCTGGAAAATTCATGCAAACACTTTTTAGGCTACACCTAGTACCTTCACATCTTTAGAAATGTATTTTAAGCGGCGCTATAAGATTTGTCGGTCATCCTAGGGCAACTTAAGTCTTTTGGAAATTTCAAGGGCTTGAGTACTATTTGCCCAAAAATTTTAGATGCAATTTAAATGATTCCTCTCTCTATTACATTCTTGAATACGAGAATTTTAAGTTACCTCTTTCTACGAAAAATAGCTTAACATGGGAGAGAAATGCTAAAAACTACATTTCATAAAATCGTAGGGAATTTATTAGATAAGTTTCGAAAATTGTGCATGAAGGGGCGGTCATCGAGACCATTTTAGGCAGTTCAACCATTGCTTTTTTCCCTTCTCCTCCTTTCTTCCTCTTCGCTTTTTCTTTTTCTCCTTTCCTTTTCCTTCGTTAGTGTGATTTTGGAGCCGATCGGGCCCAGTTCTCATTCATTCAAAACATCGGCTTGATATACATCAAAATAACAGGAGCACATGGCAATTTATATCCTTAAACGAAGTTCTTTGAGTGTATTAGAGGTTTCGATTGATTTGATTATCATGGTGGTTGAACTTTAATAAGAAATGACTCACAGGTAATCGAGATGGTTTAATCCCTTTACAATGACCTTCAAATCATCATATGAAAATAGGTTGTCCTGAAGTTGGCTGCAAAGAAAGTATTGGCCTATGTTTATCCCTGCTTTAAGAATTATCAATGAAACTATATAGATATAGGAGAAGATAATGTTTCTTTCAGCAGTGGAAAATATGTTTTTAATGAGATATTTCAAATGTGAGATGTTAGGGGATGCATAGCATTTACACAAACCACCCGGGTGGAAATCTTGTGTATAAAAATAAAACTATAAAATTTGACGTGGTGGGAGAACGACCCACTAAAAAGTATATTCAAGTCTAAAATGAGTAGAAAAATTGCATCGCCTCAAAACACAGGCCATATTTTCAGAAGCTCCCCTAAAGGAATGACGCAAAACGATTTGGTTTTTTACCTGTGAGTTTTTGGTTTATGCTCCCACCTAAATTAGTAAGTACCCAAGGTCAAAATGTACAGGGACGGAAGCTTGTTATGTTTTGTGAAAAAGATACTAAGCTCTCGTATGATAAAATTGCTGGAAGGCATGTACATTCAAAGTTAAACTAGTCAACTTTAAGTTATATGTTATTGTCCACTACTCACAGCCAGGTCACACTGTCTGGTAGATAAAATCCTCCTTCTATAAAGTTTTGGTGAAGATCGCTGAAATGAGGCAGCAGAGAAGTTTAAGGCCTCTATTGTTCATAACTTTGTCCGACTGATCTACATCTCTCAATAAGTGCATTAATAAACTAGATGTAGATTAATACTCTGAAAAAACTGTAGGGAAAGGCAAACTAGATAAAACTTGTCTGCTTAGAAAAGAGATCGTAGTTGGACTATCCTGTTCAATAAATATGTTCAAAACCCTGGCTTCCCATAAATAACACTTATTGTTTTCAAATTTTAAAAGAAAATTAGAAGATTTAAAGCAATTCGACATAAAACATTCAAATCTTTTCTTCATTTCTTACTTTTAAGAAACTCAATATTCACTAACGGGACTCAGTATCTTACACAACTGCTAGCGACGATAGTTTCCTGAAGGTGTTTTGCCGAATGAACCTCAGCTGGTTTTTTGAAAGGATTCTATGGAATAAAATGGACATAGAAGTTAATTAGTTTGGCACGTTAAATAATTGCCTGTGTTAATTCGAATTATTTTCACGTATACATTTTTTGTATTATTAATGGTTCTCATTGGATCACTGAACATTCCTTTTTTTTCAATACGAAGAAGAATAAGAAGAGCGAACCGTCAAAGCCGAGTAACTTCTTGTATCGGTTGATCTTCTTGAAGTGTCCATGAGTTAAATTTAAGTTGAATGCACGGATTTGAATTTTTCTTTCAATGGTTTACAGTTTTATTAGTTGAAGTAGGTGGTAAGTACATAACTGTTTTAGGCTTAGGTAATTTTTTATTTTGCCTCTAACAGTAGTATAATTATGTTTGTGGTAGGTTCTTCCTTACATTTTCTTTAATAGAGAAAGATTCTCAAAGGCATTTTCATGAATGGATTCCAGGGAGTTTCCTGAGAGATTTCTACAAGAAATTAAAAAAAATGGACGACAATAAACGATTGTTCATATTACGAACACATAAATAAAAATAAATAATCTTTATTTTCCTTGACAGTATTCATTGCCCAAAGGTAAGTTTGGCCGAGCCAACATCTCAAACGAGAATCCCAAATGGCAGCTAGCAAGGGAACCAGTTACCTGTGTCAAACGTGGGCGACAAGGAATTGAACTCTCGCCTGTTTACGAAGAAATCGAGTGTTCTGCATGAGACTGGAACCCGGGACCTGTGGATGGCGTGTCCAGTGCTCTGACCACTCGTTCTTTCTAGTTCAACAACGTTCTCAGGGCTTTTCCCTTGAAAAATGGTACGGGCACGCCCCGACCATCTTATATAGAAAACCTCCTGGGGATGCGAGGTTGTCCGAGTGGTTGTTATTTATATAATACTGTTTTCTCCCCACCGTCAAAAGCCAGTTGCCGTCAAATTCGGAATGTTAAGAGTACTTAACAACTGCTTGCCGAAAAAGGGCGGGGCGTACGAGGGAGACGTGCGAGGGGAGAGGGAGCGCTTGCCCGAGCGGCCCAAGAAAATCGTTTCTACTCGCTTTCTGGTAGTGCGGAAGATTCCTATCGGTTAAGAGGCTCCCGAGGGAATAAGTGTTCGCGTTAGGCAAGAAAACTGTCAATCGAAGAAAACACGAGATCGTTTGTACACATATAGTACATAAACAAGGCAGTGAAGGGAAACAACAGAAATGAGGAGGAGTAAATGAAGATGTAGGAAGGTCAATGTAGGTCGATATAGGGGCCATATGGGGTCCATTTTTTGGAGGAAAAATAGAAAAATATAAAAAAAAACCAAAATAAAAATAATTAATTGTAGAGGAGCAGGAGGGATGGCTTTGTAAAACGTTGTAATTCTATAACAGATATACCAAGGATATAAATGTACAACGCTTTGAAACGCTTTTTTTGTGCAAGTTCAATAGTTTTCTGTCAGAATTTTTAACAGATCACGCAGCGGCTGCCAGGTTATTGGATAAGGGACGGGAAAACATCAGTTCATAGGCCTCTCGGGAAGGTGCTCCCTCTCCCCTCGCATGTCTCCTTCGCGTGCTCTTTTCTTGCGTGATACTTCCAAGCGCCTGCTACCCAGGCTAAACAACTGCCTTCGGGGGCAAACTAATAACAGTTAACAATCACAACAAAACTAGACTCTTGTCTTATGGCTTTATAATCCTAAATACGTACAATATTACTGTGTTTTGTGGAAACCTGTTTGGTAGTTGGTCGATACCGCGACATTTCACTATGACATTTTTTCCAAAGGTTGAACATAGACACTTTGCAGGGCATTCTGTCATTTCGCAGGACAATGCAAGCCATAGGACCAAAATCATTGGGTTTAGAAGACCTCGTATCGTCATTGTTTAGCTGTATGTAGTAAGAAAAAAGATTTAATCAATAACCTTCCATAGATGTTAACCTTAGTGTCACAACGAATGTTCAGCCATTCCAGGAAACATACTTCTAGGCCTGTAGGTTTTTTTAGGCAAGACCGTAAAATTTTCAGAAAAGTTTCTAATGCTAAAGGACATCCACTTTTATCTATTATGCCTCGTGTTAAGCCGTCCAGTGACAGTCTTCGGAAAGAAACTTTTTTTAAGGTACAGTAGAATTTTCGGCACCTCATTTTATTGTATAAGCGTAAAAGATAACAAAGCTTCTGGACTGGACAATATGCCTATATCTGTCATGAAAAAGTCCTTTGGCCAAGGTAAAACGAAATTAGTAATGGCTATGTTTTGGTATTTTTAGAGCCTAAATAAAATGACACAAAAAACCAGACCGTAGACTGTTCACAGTCGCCTATTTTTTCGTAAGATCGTCAGGATCCAGCTCTTACCGGTACGGACGGCCATCTTTGTTTCATATGTACCCAAAGGGGTGAGAGTCGGAGCTTAAAGTGGTAGAGGGATGGAGGGAGGCGAGAAAAATAGAGGTATTGTTCTAACATCACCGCAGCTCGCGTTCAAGGAGCGCGTGGTACCAGCCGTCTGATCCTTAGACCTAGTCTATGACTCATAGCTCTAAACGCAAAATGAAGGCAAGCGGTTGTATTAGCTCTGAGAGCGACATTTTCTCTCCAGACGGGAAAAAAGCCTGCAACAGTCCACGATCGGAACCAGACAAAAGTGCTGTATTTAGCAAAGACGATCAAGTGTTGGAAGCTTTGAACATAACGGAAAAAAATCGCTACACAATTGGAACGGATCTTCAAAACTCTTGCTGAGGTAGAAAGTAGGTTACAGAATCTTGAATGCATATGTTAACGTTTCTCCGCTTTGGAGAAGTCGGCTTGACCTTGAAACTGAGCTTAAAAGATTGGCGTCAAGACAAGAAAACTGGAAGGAGAAGTGAATGAACTTAACAAGGCGAAGGAATTCGCTAACTGCGAAATTAAAGACCTAAAGAAGAATGAAAAGGAAAATGAAGTCAAAATTAAGGAACTTGTGGATAAAATATTGTACCAAGAGGTGTAAAACAGGCGAGGAAACCTTTGGCGCTCCGGAATTGGCCGATGGTGCTGAGAACGCGCCAGAAGTTGAGGGTACATTCCTTAGTGATGAATTGGAGATGGAAAACGCAGCAAATATTGAATTCCAGCGAGCTCACAGAATAGGAAAGAAGAAGACGGGAGAAACTAGACTGGTTGTTGTTCGCTTTTTGAGATTTCCAGAACGTGAGCTGGTACTTAGAAGATGCGCGAGCTGGCGGATGATATTGAAGGTTCACGCGGATTTTCCTACAGAGATAAGCGGAGGAAGAAAAGAGCAGAAAAAAAAAACAACAACAACAACAATGGGCGCGTCTTAAAAAAGCAAGAAAGGAGGGATGGAAAGATCGCTTTTTTAGCAAACCAGAACCTGATAAATTATTTGTCGATGGGCATTTTGTTCCCTTCTAGGCAAATCTAGGTCTTTGGACTCGGCTTATTTTAATCGCCTTGTTTGTAATTTTCATCAGGCTTTTTTGTAACGGTAGAGGCATGAGTAAGTTAGGACAATTGGAAGGTGTAGTTAAAACGATTGTCCCAAGCTTTGGCAGTGTCTTACCTCGCAGCTATATTTAGAGATTTATTTGTAAGCGCATAATTTAGTTTCTCATTGATCCCATTCAGAAAAGAATTTTCGGATTTTAAATTATTTTTTTAATGTCGGAGGGATTCGATCCCTTCAAAAAGGAAAGCCCTTTTTACCTGGCTAAATGAACGAAGGCATCACATCATCTTTCTTCAAGAAACCTAGCACTGTAGATGTTGAAGGCATTTGGAGAACACACTGACGAGATGAGCTTTTTTTTTTGTTCAAGGCTCAAATTACGAGTTGTGGGGTGATAATTCAATTAAAAAGTGTCTTAGATTTTAATCCAAGAACTATTAGTTATGATGATGAGGGCCGCTCTATTATAACTGAAGCTGAGGTGCAAGGTTTGTTATTTTTGATCGTAAATATTTATGCTCCAAACAAAGTTCAAGACCAATGCCGTTTTTTTGATAACCTAAACAAAAATATTGACGACTGTGTTGTTAATGCTTCGAATTATTCTTAGGGGAGACTTTAATGTTGCACTTGACTTTCATCTTTACGGTTCCAGTGGCAGACCTTTTTGAAAAGATTCTGTAAAACATATACAAGATTTATTCTTGATTTTGATTTGGTTGACATTTGGCGTACACGAATTCCGGACTCTAAACGCTTTACGTGGCGTCAAAGAAATCCTTTCATTTAAACAAGAGTTAACTATTGGTTGATTAGCGATGTATCCCAAGACGACGTTGAGAAAGCCGAGACCATTCCTTCGATAAATTCGGACCATTCGGCAATTTTTCTCCATTTTAACAGCATAGACAAACCTAACCACGGCCCCTCTTTCTGGAAGTCTAATTCTAGCCTTGTGAATGATGACGACTTTGTTGCACTGATAAATGAAAGTGTGCCTTTGTGGTTAAAGGAATTCAAACAAGAAGTTACAGATAAAAGGCTGTTGTGGGATTTAACTAATTAAGTACAGGATTAGACGAATTACAATAAAATACAGCAAAGAAAAAGCTCCTGAGAAGAGAAGAAAGATTTCTGATATTGAGGCTTCTCTGAAGATTTCTAAAGAGATTTGCGGCAGATCACCAACTCCTGAGAACCAGGAGCAGTTTTAATTGTTTGAATGGAGGACGATTCTTATCTATGAACAGATAGAAAAAAGGTGCTATAATCCGATCGAAAGCCACTTGGTATGAAAAGGGAGAAAAAGGCAATAAGTTTTTTTTGAAATCTCAAACACATAAGAAAGCTAAGAGTTCTGTCCGAAACAATTTTGACGATAATGGAGTTCCTATCACTGATTCTTAAAAAAATATTGCAGGAAATGCAAAATTTTTATTCTAATCTCGAAAACGCTATCCTCGGTCCATCTGAAGACACGGGACTTATCGAACTGGAGTTTGGTTTCGCTTGTTAATGTTTATTTTAAAATAGGTACAAAGGCCATTGCTAAGAGATTAGTCTGACAATAATGTTAACCAAATATCATACTTTACAATCAATCTGCATATGGAAAGAATAGAACCATTTTTTGAAGCGGTCAGGACCATAGAGGACGTTATGGAATTTTCAAAGAGATACAGTATTGATGAAAGGATGGTTTGGATAGATTTTAAAAAGGCGTTTGACACAGTTAGTAACGGCTTTTTATTTCGAACTTTATCTTTTTTTCGTTTTGGACCATCTTTTATTCAATGGATCCACACTCAGTTTACAAGAACATCTCGAGTTGTGTCTTAAACAATGGCTTTTCAACTTCACCCTTTGCAGTTGAAAGAAGAGTAAGACAAGAAACCATCTCTCTTCTTACTTATTTATTATAGTATTAGAAGTTTAATGTGTTAATTAGCCTGTTCCACGCTCAGAGATAGTCGGGCCCGCTGAATTAAGAAAGCGCGAAAACGAGAATAAAACGGGGGGAAACTGGGGAGCCAAGGGGCGACGGGGCCTGTAATCATTTCTTTAAATGACCCGTTCCGGTATGCCAGCTCCTGGTATATCCTCTGATTGGTCAGATTTGACAGATTATATCAACGCTCTCAAAGTTGGTCGTTCCTGTCACTCAGAAAGATGGCGTCCACGAAGACGTCCACGCGCGTGAAACAGAGGAATCCGCGATAACTTCTGGTTTGAACGAATGTTTACGAGATTTCCCGCACATAGGAGCGCTCAGGAAGGAACAGAAGACCTGTCTTGTGAACTTGGCGTGTGGAAAAAAATGTTTTTGCAATCCTGCCAATCCGTCTTGCCTGATAATAAAGTGGCAATAACAGATCAGTCGCAAGAAGGAGTTATCTACGCGCTCCAGTCCAGACTCACATTATCCTTAGATCTCTTTAGAAGAAAAGCAGCGTTTAAAAATCATTACTAAAAGAGCAATCTTGACAACGCTCTCACAAAGTTGTTCTCCATATTTAAGTAGCTTCAGTTTACGCTGCAATCCAGTTTAAAAGAGGTCAAAGAAAATGTTCTTGCATCAGAGGGTAGTCTGGGACCAGGCTCTGCACAGGGGGGGAAAGGAAAAAAATCGGTGTGGACGGAAAAAAAAGGTAATCTGGGAGGTAATCTGGGGAGGGGAGAGGATGGCATAGCCTGGAGACATGCCTTTGATGCTCCGCCGCCCTCCAGTAATTAACCTGTCATTGAAATGTCAACACGTCAAGTTTTCATCACGGATGTCAGGAGATCCCTCAAGTTCTCAGTTCGCGTCATAATGCTCGTTTACGTAGCTTCTTATATTAAATGTACCAGAGGAAATATTGCTATGGGTAGAGTTTATATTCCGCGGAGGAGAATTGTGTAAGTATAGCACCCTATACAGCAGTTTGAGTATATTCCTTGTTAATTTTAATCCGTTTTACAAGGTAATTTGTCTGCTCAATATCGTTTAAACGTCAGTAATAATCATTTTCCTTGATTTTCCTTCACCGCTGTTATCTTTGTACTAGCCTGCAAGCAGAGGTTTTTAGACCTTTTTGACGTTTACGAAGCCGTTCGCGTCGCTTAAACCATGCAAGTGAGAAGCAACTGCTGACAGGGTATCCCTGTACTGTTGCGATTCACGCGTTCTCGGAGCACAAAGCTTAGCTGTACGAAACATGCTCTCTTTGCATGTATCCATTGATTTTTGAGTTTTATCACTCTCTTTGTAGGAGGGTGATTATTTTTCTTTGCCCTTTGAACGTCGGTTTATAAGTCGATTGCTTTCTAAATGTGACCGCAGTTTATCACAGGAAAGTATAAGAAAAATTCAATATTTGGAATGCTTAGTTTTTCTCTTTGCAGCCGATCACAGGCATATTTTTTGCTCTTCTTGGAGCCGAGGGATAAGCGAAAAGTCTCGCAAAGAAATTTATATTGCTTGCTCAAAATTCGTCTTTGAAAATCTTTTCCCGAGTCGTAGGAGCTTGACATTGAAAGAACGCAAAGACATTTGACCAGTCAGAGCATGGTACCAGAATCTGGTATCATGGAACGGCGGCATCAAAGGCATGTCTCCGGGCCCCGCCGCCTTTCCTTCCTTCCCCAGACCACCGCTGGGCTCGCTTCGCTAGCCGATATTTTTCTTATTTTTTTTGTTTTTTGCCTTTTTCCCTCCACTGCGGAGCCTGGTCCCAGGCTAATCAGGGGGTAAATCATCAATCATACCGACCAGAAACAATAACCGCAACAAAAAAATGCGTGTCACGATCTCTCACCATGAAACAAGCGACAAAAATCACACAGTTTGCTCAGTCAAAATGTACACCCCTCCAGAGCATAATCTACCAATAAGAGAAAATATTCATTGGAACAAGCAGCATTTTGGCACGAGATAAAATTCGTGTCGCTTTTTACACTCCAAATTTCTCACGCTCGCATAAGGGATTAGTACCGCGCAAAATAATCTCGCTAGAAATTCCTTGACATTTCAACAGTTGGACAGCCGAAATCTAATAATCTCAACTGTGTCAAAAGTGGGCGAGATATGGTCGTAAAAGAAATGATTATAGGCTCTCTCTCCCTTCCTTTTTCTTTTCCCTCCCGCCAACTTTTCGCGAGCCTTTTACTTTCGCGTCTCCCCCACTATCGGAGAACCTGGAATAGGCTTTGTGTTTTTAAAATATACGGCGTAACAGTAATGACATCCGTGGTATTATAGTTGATAATCAAGAGATCAAAGTAAGTCTGTTCACAGATGACCTGACTGGGTTTTTAAAAGATGATCTATCTCTAACAAACTTTGTTAAACTTATAGAAGATTAAGGAACTTGCTCTGGTCTAAAGGTTAACCACGAAAAGTCAGAGCTTTTTCTGTCACGTAACAGGGCCTATACCGTACCAGAAACCGCTCTGGGAACAACATGAAAATTAAACGATCTGTTAAAATGTTGGGTGTAACTTTTACCTGCGACAATCGAGCAAAATAAAACTTAAACATCAATGAATTAATCAGCTCCATTCAACTTAAGCTACGAATCTGGAGGTGGAGGGATTTGTCTATCACCGGGAGAATTCAAATTGTCAAAACCTTTATTATCCCTATCTTCTTTTATCGCACGAGCTTGATATCACTGGATAACGAATTTGTGAAAGAAGCAAACAAAATCTTCTTTGATTTTATCTGGAAAGGAGAGCATAAAGTTAAACGTTCTGCTCTTAGTAGTGACAAAAACTGTAGATCATTCCAGGCTGAAACAGATGTAGCGGGGAGACCTGTTCGAAGCAGTTGAGCCCGGAAGGCAAAGAATTGCTAGATTGGTGCACGTGTTAATTTGTAGCCACCTGTTGAATAGTTCGAGTTTGAAATTGTTACTGTTAGTAGCTTACCTTTTTTTTTTTACTGTTTGTTGAATTCTCTCGGTTATTCGTGATTCCGCTCTTTGATGTGATAAAAAAATGCCGATCTAAAATGGAACTTAATGCGCTAAGTGGCAGCGCATGAGGTTCGCAACCTTAAAATGTGACTTCTCGAAAAGGAACACTTAAAAGAAAGTTGTCCAATCATGACGGTTTTGGAAAAAAGAGGATTTTGATTCATGACTTTCTGTTACGTATCCCGCATCTGTCGCTGCATTGTAAAGTTGAAACCTGGAATGCGTTTTTTTGCATTGAAAGGTGGTTTGTGATTAATGGCAAAATAAAGGTAATCCGAGATGCATGTTTTTAAATTTTTAGCAACAAGGCTCACGTAATATTGTTCAATTTGATTGCGGCAAAATGGTTAATAACTGGTTGGTTTACTGAATTAATTCATAGTCTTGGAGCTCTCTTCAGAAGTGTTTCGAACCTCGCTAGTGCCAGGTTCGAAATTCACGGATAATCTGTAAGTCAAATGCATTGAACGTTATCTTCTTTTCTCAAATTTCTCTTAATGCGGATGATTCATGTATGTAGTTTATTCAGTGACACAATTTTTTTGTAACAAAAGCAATAGCCCTTAGCCTGCGCGAGATTTACGAAATATGTAGAGCTGTGGCAACAAGTGCTGACATTTTTGTGGTAGTTTGTGGTAGTTTAAGTAGTTCATCAGGAATTTCGTTGATTGTTCGATTGTGCTCGAGGTTTCACACGTGCTATGGTGAGTCTTATTATGATAAGATTGGTGGTTCAAGGTACGCCCTCCCCCACTTTGGTGTTTGACACGATTTTGATTTTTACTGTCTTTTTAATGCGTTACTGTTACTGTACGATGATGCAAATGTGAGGTTTACATGAAGCCCCTTCTGAACGCGATTTGAAAATTATGGCATTTTTCAGAGTGGCCTAAAAAACTGCCTCTGAAGATGGGTAAAAACTTCATTGAACAAGGAAACAGACACTACCAAGATCCGAAGATTACGAATAATAATATAACATTTTGGTTGATACAACGAATTTCGTTATATTAGCCACAATTAAAAATAACGTTATTTAGCGTTCGGGATACAATTACGATTAGAGTCTTCCTCGTTATGGCGTTCACTGAGTATTACCCCGTTAGGTACTCCGTCATTCATCAAGTGAACTCTTGGATCAGAAGATGCCTTTGTACATCAAATGGCTCTGATCTTTGGCCAAAGACCGTCTGGAAACAGCTAACAATCTTTCTCTTGATATAAGCCAATCCACGATGAATCATTTTGATGCAATGTAGGACACACGATGACACCTTTTTGTATACAAACGATAAGTGCGCGATCCCTTTACCTAAAAATAAAAGTTTAAGACATCATGTGATATTTAAATCAACAGGATTAAAAATTTAAGATTAGCTAAGATTAATTGCAATCTTCCTAAAGAGTGGCATTTAATTCTTTCGTGCTGGTGGCATAAAATCCCTGCTTTTATGTATAATTTTTTGTAGCTCGATTTTTGAAAACGTTTCCAGCAAATAGACCTGCTCGGTCAATGGACCTTTTTCGGCCAAAATCTCTGTGCAAAGAAGCCAATAAAAAAATTATAGTGCGGCCATCGCTTTTTTTCTCTCTCCTCTCTTTCTTCTCGAACTTACTATTTATCCTGCCTTTGTTAGGATACCGCTTTGCGAATCATTGAAGAGAATCTAAGGTTTTAATTTTTCACAAGCCAGAAGGGGCTCTGCTCATTGAGTCAGTCAAGAAACTAGCAGTTGAATAATCATTAGGCTTACCTAAAGCAACCAGCAGCACAGAGCTGTTGAGGACGACGAACAGGATGTTCACGATCAAGGAGTCATTATCTTTGGTGACGTCAGAGGTGCTGTACATTGCCCCGAGGCAAACGTCAAAGAAGATAACCCACAGAACAAAGGTTTGCAGGAGATCTTCAAATTTGCCTTTGATCGGGCGGAAGAATGTGTAGGCCACACCAAAGACACTCACGACCAGGAGAGTCAGACCAATCTGGGATACTACCCCTGAACCAAAAAGGAAAATTAGTGAAATAAGTATCAACTTTCGGTACATCTCTGTTATTTCCCAGAACCAAAATTTATCCTTGTAGTTCTCAAAGAAGACTTTCAGTCCAAAAGAAAGTTCCTCATACCGCTCTGATTGTCGGTATTTATAAATAAGCAGCAGTACCATCAGAGGAAATCCCACAGGGTATACGGAAAACACGGCAGCAAATGGCCAATACGTCTTGTGCTGGGGAGTAAAGCATTGGATGGAGTAATCAGCCTTCATGAGAGAGATACACTGGCTTCCTTCATCTGAAAAGCAATGTTTGACGCATGCGCCCTGAAGAGGAAGAATTTGGATAATTGTTTTACTTGTCATGGGATATGATGCCAGCAGAAACAGGAAAATGTTCCGATAGCAGGACCTCTTCAACCTAGATAGAGCACGTAGCTTTTCGCTCTCTGGACGATCCTTATTGCCTTTGATGTACAGCAATTGAAGGAACATGTAAACAAAGGCAAAAGAAACGACAACAAAGGTAACAGAAAGAACCAAGATGAATTTTAAGAACGGGTTAAGTCGAAGTTGAGAATAGACGCAACTCCATGGCGCAAATTGAAAAATATTGCCATCAAACAATTTCAGAAACTTATCCATTGCGATCAGAGTAACTGGCCAATGAACTCTGGTCAGTGCCGAGAAAACACCGGCAATAACCTGGTAAAACCCAATGACAATTTTGAAGCAGGACATGATGATATCTGCAACTGTACGATTATTTTCTGTCTTTTTGGAGTCCCCCCACGGAACCGTTGCAAAGATCAAAATAAAGACTCCAATAACCACCAATGATGAAATTATGGAAACCAAGAATCCAGGACATTTCAAACAGAAATTAAATCGTAGGTAGTAGCCATGAGAACACGTAGCACACAAGTTTCCTTGGTATCCTTCTTCACACTCTGAATCTATTCCTCCCTTGCAGGACCCAGCAAAAGGACATTTTACTGGTTTGGGTAGTGAAGCAGTAAATTTAGAGTACGAATCGTTGTAGTCAGGACCAAAACTATGGATGTTGCTTATAAAGTCTTTATATAACTCTTTATTACTTTGATTGGTCCATTTCCAGAAATAATTAGGTGCAAGTATTGCAGTGTCGTTGACACAGCTGATGCCGTGAGCTGGACAATCGGAGCATGGACCAAAGCGATCCAAACGGTAAAATCCACGCAGGCATTTGCATGCACGATAACCAGCATGTTCGTTTGAGAGCGTCCCTGTTCAAAGAAAAGAAGGAGGTTTTAGTTCGTAACTGGGGATAAAGAAATCGTTTCAACAATGGTATTAGCGCTCACACACTTTGTTGAAATCCCTAGGCCTTAGAAGAGCATTTATTTTCATCTTTTACCTTAATATGGAGAAAATATTTTCAGTCAATTGCAATTAAGACGCCATTATTTCTTTCGTTCTCTGTAAGAACCACTTTTTTATGTAGGTTGCATTAAAATCGTAAATTTCTGCACAGAAAAATGGCGACGAACTATTTCCTTTTTAAAATTGGAATAACGTTTAGTGGCAAATGCAGGTTCTGCAGAGAAGGTTCGGAAATGCCCTTTAGTTGAATCCTTTTGAAGTGAAATTTGGAGTGAAATAGCTTTGCTTTCCCAACGACAAATTATCTTTTCTGTCTTGCATAGACTTTGTAAACGACACTACAAACCTGCTATTTCATCATGTACTTTTAGTCACGAGTAAATAAATATTATCACATCTATCCCCTCAAACAAAAAGGCATTCAGCAATCAGGCTGTTTTCTAGAGACTTAAAGAAGAATTCAACATGAAGGCTATGTAAACGCCGTTGAAGGGAGTCTAATATTTCACTCATTTCTGCTTTTTTGTAGACTCCTCATCACTTTTGATTCTAAAACCTTGTGAGTTTATTGATGATCAATTATTATGTAAAAGTGAAGGAAGGAATGACTTTAAAGTCAAGGTTAAGTTCCACTTCGTTTTGTATAAACTTTAAATAAATTATTGTAAATTATCTCCTCTTGAAAGAAAGATAGTTTAACTTTCTTTGTGACAGGTAACTGTTGACTGATAATTAGTGGCGCCATTGAATCGTACTTAACAGTTACCGGCACCTTATTATAATTAAAACCGGCTTATTGAAGGACTCAAGCAAAACTGACTACGTTGGAATGACTGGACAACCTACAATTTTACTTACCATAAACGGCTGTTCAACTGTTCAGCTGTGACAATAGACGGATCGAAACGCGCCAGTGACATTTAGAGTCTTTATAGCCAATAAAATCACGACTTAACTGACAGACGACCAATGAATAGCTTAAACGACCAATCAGGTCAATAACCAGAGTTTAATACCATCAACGGACGTGCCACAACTCACGTTGACTCTGAAGATAACTACTGCACAGGTTGTCGAAACGTCAGTCACTGTCATCAACGGTCTATTCAGGACTACGCTTATCCGGACGGTCATGCTCCACCTACTTAACTTGTTTTGTGATGCGAACGAAATAAACTGCTCGCTTTGCTTGTCTTTTCTCTGACAATTCAATTCTTTATTTTTTACACTATTCTTTATTTCACACTATATAAGATATTTACAAAAGTGTACGTAGGTAGGAAAACAAAGTAGCTGACAAATAATAATTAACTAAAAGACATTAAGTTCATTTGTGTACAGTGTCCAAAGTAGCAAGAGCTTTCTTGCTGGACACCGTCATGTTGAAATAGTTGGCAGCAGTAAAGAGAGGAATAAAATCTTAGATAATATCAGTGATAGAACATATAAGCAAGGTCAGATTTGGTTGGTTAAAAGACAGGACTTCCATTCTTTCTTAAACTTATGATATGGCAGACACTTGAGACCAGGCGGTACAGTCTCCCAGATTTTTGGAGCGGAGAATTTAAAGAATTTGTCGCTAACAGTTGACTGATTTATGATTCATTACGTTGCGCCTTAAGTTTTCAACATAGTGAGGCCTGTCTTTTGCTGTAGCCTGAGACAGGCTCCAGTGCTTTGAGTTGGTTTTCCAGTTAATGTAAGTTAAAAGACTATATTTTTGCGAAAAGGATTGAACAAGATAGAATTCTCTGTTCGTCAATTTGGCAAGACAGATTCCAGTTTGGAAAATGGAAATTAAGGTGGAAATAAAAGGTACGTTCTATGGTTTTACGAGGAAGGTAGTTATGGTGATAGTAAAATAGTGTAGGGTGAAAAAATAATGACAATAACCGTCCTTACCATATGGACACGCCGAGCAGTCAGTTGGTCTTTGACCGGGATGTCGCTCTGTAGAGACATAGGTACCTAAACTACATTGCTTGCAGTTAATCTGCCCCATTTGGTCCTGGTAGAAACCTCCTATAATAAAATCACGCCAAGTTGTAAAACCTCATTGGATTAGATAAAATAAGATAGAGACTAGGTAAGCCTAAAAGCGGAGCTTCTTAGAATTATTTTACTTAAAACAGGCAATAAAAAAAACATTCCATTTACAGAAAATCCTAAATCTAATTTTTGTCAAATTAACTGACAGCAAACTTTGAAATAAGAGCACGGAATGCTTATTGGTTTTGTTACTCTCATCATAATCGTTACTGCAGTAACTGATTTCTAACGCATTTACTTTAAATGGTCTTGCTGTTCATCTGTGTCGCTCTTTATCTGTGAATAAAAGGCTATATCTTGCAATAGAATAATATAATAGGATATGACCAGTAAGGATAAAAATAATGAAGTTTTCTGCTCTCAAATTAAATTGGACGAACAAAATAAACTTTGCAGGGTAGAAGCAATTTGTTTTCGAACTCTGAAAAAATTAAAAAAGCAATTATTGGATTCTACGCAGTTGATTACTCCAATCATACAAGAGGATTCTGGTTTATCAAAAAGATTAATCCTCCTCTACCTTTACGGTTACGAGTTAATGATTTTAATTGCCAAAACCTGGCTTTCTTTATTTGAAGGCAAGTCTTTTTTATTTAAAATCGAGGAAACTGGAAAAAAAAAAGAAACGACTTGATACAAGAAATCAAGGGCTTAAGCAGGAAACAAAGAAGAATAAACTGTCATCAGTTCCCATGCACCTACGATATTTCCGCCAAGATTGCCAGAATTTACTTTTGACAAATTTACCAACGGAGGCTAGTAATGGGAAAAGAATAACAGATGTTTTGTCTTAAAAATAAAGAATGGCGATGGAATAATCATTCACTTTGTCCGGAATCAGAAGTATGTTTTTGTTGACTGATTTGGACGCTTTACGGAATTGCATGTACATAAATTTGTAAAATAAAGCCATGGTGATTTTATCTGATGGCAAGTTTGTCGTGCCGATCGTTCTACAGAGAACCTCTTTTGTATCACATGATCAATTCAAGCAAACTACAACTGAATGACCGTTCTATCCAGCTACCTCTAGCTAAAAACTTTGAAAAGTAGTCAGATTGCCATAATCTACCAACTTCGTTCAAGCTCTCTCTTCTCGGGCAAAGTCAAATGTTGTTATAATGTTAATATTTTGATGTCTGGCAAAACTATAAGTGTATTCAAATTTCGCCGTAAAAGTTACCTGCAGGACAAGGTTGACAAGAACCATACATGTATGTGTTTGTGGACTTATCGCTGGCATAGTAACCAATCGGACAAAGACTGCAGTTATAACATCTCCATAACAAGGTCAGTCTACATTTGTGGCACACAAAGCCAGAGCGCCTAAGGCCCGCTACGTAGAAGACTTCCTCGTCTAGACGCAGGAGGTGAAAGGTAGTCGAAGGGGCGCAATCACTAAAGCATGCACAAGAGACAGCAAAATCAATTATTACTGAGATTGTGATACTTCACTGTTTACTTACTACAACTGAGTACTGAGTCCATTCTTATATTGAATGAAAAGTACACCCCACTTTTCGTTCAATTAAATGAAGAACTCGTCCGATCTGTGCTTTCGAAATGGACACAATGCACCAAAAAATCCATTTATGGCCGTAAAAATTAAACGTCAAGTGCAATCATACCATGAAAAAGTAAGTTGTCTTCTTGAAAATGTATAGCTCTAGAGCACTTAATTGTGACCACTTTTTTCTTACAAGTTGTTCCGCAGAAGAAGCTTTTAATTTCCCGTTTCAGTCAGTCGATGGTACTTGGTAAAAGAAATGGCACATCAGGTGGAGTTAAATTAGAGCGATCTCAAAATGTCAAGCTGCTGGGAATAGATATTGGTTCTAACCTGAACTGTACTAATCATGTAAGTGATTTCTGTAAAAGGACAATCCAGCAAATTGGAGTCCTCACGAGATGAAGGTATCTTATACCTGCTTCTACCAAATTGCAACTTTTCAGGACGGCTATTTTACCTCTTAACAAATTGTAGTACGATCTGGCATTTTTGTAGAGCGTTGGACAGGCGCAAACTGGAAACTGAAGTAACATGGGAGAGCTCTGCGCACTGAATATGACAACAGATCAGACTCGTATGACAATTTACTTCGGCAAGCCAATCTGACGACTCTTTATAATAAAAGGCTACAGGACATAGCAATTCTTAAGGTAAAATCTAAGAACAATCTATTAAAATTAAAAATTAAAAAATAAATAAATAACGATTTGCAAGTAGCACATCCACATAGTGGTTCTTCGTCTACCTGATACATGTACCTAGTCGAATTGGAATTTGGAAACGTTGGTTTTTGAGGAGAGGGGAAAACCGGAGTACCCGAAGAAAAACCTCTCGGAGCAAGGGAAAGAACCAAGAACAAACTTAACCCACATATGGCGTCCACGCCGGGAGTTAAACCCGGGCCACATTGGTGGGAGGCGAGTGCTCTCACCACTGCGCCATCCCTAGCTTCTATTACCGAAGTATCTGCCGGACCTTTTCAACCTTCAAGGGGAGGGAAAAAACGATATAATCTAAGGAAATCCGATTTCATCATACCACGCTTTAACACTATAAAGTATGGAAAACATTTTCTGTTATACTTAGGACCTTTTCTGTGGTCCAAGTTGACAAAGAAGGAACGTGATATGAATTGTCTGAACGGTTTTAAGACCCTTTTAAATGTTCGATAAGGAAAACAGACTTGTCAGAGGGAATGGAAGATGGGGGTTGTAAAGGCTGCTATTTTTGCTTTAGTTAATTTTAAATTTTTTATGTTAATATTTACAATTTTTAATAGCTATTAATGTCATATTAAAATATCACTGGGCCATAGTGTTTTATATCATACCGTAAAATTCCGAAAATAAGCCCCAGGGTTTATATTTTTCAAAGGCCCTTTTTGAGGGGCTTATTTTTGGAGGGGCTTATCTACAGAGGGAAATTTGCGTTTCAAACGCGATTGGGCTAGCCTTGTAGTTGGAAGTAAATTTACCGTTTTTGCTTTGTTTTACTTTGTATTTGAGGGCAATTTTCCAAGTACAAGCTCCCCGGGGGGGCTTATATTTGGAGGGGCGATTTAACGGAGGGTTTTTTGCGTTATCGGTTTGGGGGGCTTATACTTGGAGGGACTTATACATGGAGGGGCTTATTTTTTTTAATTTTACGGTATTTTTCAATGTCACCGTTATGTTGTAGATATAATATGTAAATAGGGTATATTGTTTTATATTGAAAACTGCGCAATATAAAAATACTTAATCATTATTATTGTCTCCAATTAGTGTGTAAACGCTAGAACGACTGACACTTTAATACAGTTAGTACTACCACTACCACTACCTCTACCACTACCACTACCTGCTACAGCAGCAACAACTACTACTACTACTACTACTACTACTACTACTACTACTACTACTACTACTACTACTACTACTATTGCTACTCCTACTACAACAACTACTACAACAACTACTACTACTACTCCTACTACAACAACTACTACTACTACTGCTACTACTGCTACTGCTACTACCGTTTCAATATTTCTGCTTTGATTTAATGTTCGATATTTTTCTTTGTAACTTCCAGTTTTTACCAAAACGAGTGCACTGTAAAGCGAACTCGATATTTCTATCGGAAGATAGTTTAAGAGGCTTTTAAGGGAAAGCCCCCAGGTAACTTTCAAGATCTATTGAAATTGAGAGTGAGCCTTTGATTGTTTAATAACAAATTCAATTTTTTGGGAGCAGAGAACGTTGTAGGGATTTTTGTCTAGTAACTTGACGTGACTGTCTACGAGCTCATATTCAATGACGAGTTCGTCATCCACTCAGGATGTGGTACCTGCAATAAATACTATTAAAATTTTACTCCTGGAACGTGTCTACTTACATCACTGAACTGTAACTATTTCCGGCAGGAAGCTGATATAAGTTACTACAAGTTATAGACCTGCAGGAAATAATATATTTTAATTTCAAATTGGTCTTTGAAAGTTAATAAAATGTCGCTTCACAAGTCGCTTTTTTAAGTCCTTTTTAATTTTTTAAACTTAACTAGTCAGCAGCACTCTGCGAACTGTCACTGTAAGACTTGTTCTCGCGATTTGCACAAAAATTTCACAGCTGCGCCGGTTCCCTTTCGTAAATCCGGCCAAGGCTTCAGTGATTGCGACCATCATTATTTTTATTTTCTAGCTATGGCGCAATCCGTAATTTAAAGTGAATGAGCTTTTCAAACCGAAACACACTAAAAAATGTTTTTAATCAATATTTTTTTGTTGCTATTTTACTACTATAAAAGTTGCTTGTAATCCTTATTCATTCCTTGCCGGTTTATATACCCTCTGATAGTAAGGTAGAATTTGCGCCAATGCCGATGTTATCCCCGCACAGCTATACTAGTAAAGAGTAAAGTTCTGGTTTGTAAAAAAGAATCGAATCTTTCAATTATACACGCTAATAATAAGATACAAATAATTCCTTACGAATAGCTAACACTTTGAACGAACACAGTGAATATTGGTAACAAATAGCAATGAAATTACATGTTCCCCCATGAGGTAGTTACATGTATATATATTTAACTAAATCCTAAACCACTTCAAGTGAAGAGTAAAGAATTGGAACCTCTGTTAGCGAGAGGTATTTTGAAAACGCGTAGAAACACTGCCAGAAACGAAAAAGTTATTATATAGTGAGCAGTTTAAACAATAATTTAATAGAACTGATTGCCTTACTTTAAATATTCCTTTTGAGATCAGCACTTACACTTTAGTTCCAGATTTCAATTCCTTAAAAACACCATCTGGTATATATGATAGTGAATTATCAAAAAGAGTCCTGAAAGATAACACAGATTTCATTTATAAAGACAGTATTTAACTCGAAAACAATACTTCATCAAAAGCTGCCCTTAACGAACAGAAGACGTACATATGCAAAGGAGATGTACTTAGTGTGGGTAAAAGAATGGACAATTTCAGTGATGCCGGAGATAAATCGAGCGAGAGTGACATATAAGGGACTAAACGTCACTTAAAAGCGACTGAAACCTGATAACTGCACATGGATTGAGATTTCTTGCTTCAAATTGGTGCAACGGGTGCTGCCGGAAATTGCAAAGGCACGATAATAATAATGATAGCTAATAATAAATGATGATAACTTAGTTATCCTCTTCCCTTGTGGGGCTTATCATGGATAATGAAACAAATAATTTTCAATGAAACATTACATGGTTAAGAATTATGACTGGTAGGGGGCGAACAAGTGGGCAAGCATGGCTAAGAATTTCAACTCGGGACTACCGAGAACAAATCCAGTTATCGGTCAGCTGAACTTGGGGCCTCCGAATTGCAAGTCCAGCGCTCTAACCGCTTAACTGCCACATCTCCTCCTTAAGTCAGTCTTTCTGTGATCTATTAGGCTCTTCCACGAACTTTTTACCCATGGCACATAGCATCGTCGTGCTTGGAAAATATTTAGCTCACACACCTAATGATGTGAAGAGAGTTTAAAGTTTGTTGTAACTTTTCTTTAGTTGTTAGACCCACTCAAACAGCATGTAACACGCATGCCCGGCGCAGGACCGGATCCAGAAAATTGAAAAAAAGGGGACCCGGAGACTTGCTACTATTTCCAGAATATCTGAGTCCAGAAATATGTAAGACTCTTCAAGACATATTTTATTGAGCATTCTTTAAAAATAAAACACAATTTCAGAGAAAGAGGTGGGCGGCGCCCTGGGTACCCCTCTTAACCTCTCCATGCAACATCACTATTATTTTTAAGATCGCTCAGTCGATGGAACGTTATAACTGTTCTAGCGAGGTCTTATTTCAACACAAGGCTATGTTTAAAAATATTTTAATAAAACGTGCAAACGAAAAAAAACGTTGACCATCTAAATACGTACAGATAATCAAGCTTCTTAAGCCCATGAAATGCGGTGTGATCAATGCGTTTGATGGAATTACCGTGAAGAAACCTTCAAAATGGAAACAAAACAAAAATAAGGCCAGATATGTTATAGTAGCAGCTACAAAAAATTATAAACGCACACTTGTTCCGTTGTTTTCGCTTGGTATCAAAACGAAAAATTAAAACGTCAAAAAAGGAAAACTGCAAAACAACTTGACGTCACAACTGTGTTTTCACACTCGCGTGCAAACACGCCTCTCAGAGCTCGCCTAAAAAGGAGAACGCCCCTTAAAAGTCTCCCAGTAAAAGTACCTAGAATAGAATCAGACAAAACCGTGTGTCATCTTTAATCCCTCGGTATTTTCTAGTATGATAGCATAATACACTAATCATAGCAGTATTTAAAGGTTGAGGTTTAGCAGTGTTACATTTTATATGTACTAAAATTTTTCGTTTTTTTTTCTTTCGTATAAATTTTTAAATTTCCTTAAGGTTACTTTGTAAGAGCATTGCGACTTTTGCATAATGCTCTAAATATTATTATTTATAATGATGATGATGATAATGATAATAATGATATTGATGATGATGATGATGATGATGATGATGATGATAACTCAATTCAAAGAAGGACTTTTGCTCGACCCTTTGAGGATTACAAATTTATCTTACTATTCCCGCATTGCCGGGACAAAATATTACTTTCTACTCACAATGATTCCAGGTCTCTAAGTTCAGCAAAAGCATCAGAAGGAATAAACGACAGATTGTTACTGATCATGGACCTGCAAAATTACAGTGGAATAAGTTAAGCGCTCTGTTTAAAAGTGTTTCCTCAAATCACTTTATGATTGTGATAATGATTAGCTTCGCCCACCTACAATACGTTAAAGGACAGTATCCCGTTACTGCGCACGTACCAAACTTTGATTTTCTGACAGGATGTCGCGAATTCAAATGATGCGAGGAGAGTAAGAGAACCTTAAAAAATCGGTTTGCATCGCACTTGGCCGAGTTCGATACTACACTAACACTTCCCAGAACTACAGATCAACGATCCATTGTTCCCGTTAAGTTTCGATTTGGACGAAATCGGACCTTTTTGGCGTTCAATTCATTGCCGTTGGCCAGAGGACCAAGAGAAGGGAAGCACTATAATGCCAGCTGAACAATGTTGAAGGCTTATTTCTCGCCCCAGCTTCCAAGCTCACATAATAGAGAAAGGAATACGCAGAAATGGAACAGCAGGATACATGGAGGTGACTGAGGAGATCTTGTGGAATTAAACCTCGTGAAGCACAATATTTTGCAACGACGTGTCAGTTAACTTTTCAATAAACCTCCCTACGGCCGACAAAATCAAACAACCAGGCACTACATGAAACGAATTCAATGGATTCATACTACAACCTGTGCAATACTTCATCGCGTTGAGATTGCATTTTATTCATATCTTTTGAATGTTTAAAGCTTAGAACGCGAGAAAATATTACTGGACTTGGACTTGCCACAAATTGACCTCTGACACGAGTTTCTGATAGGAGAAAAGCTGTTTTAAAAGCTACCGCAAAGAGCTTTTCGGTTTTTTAAGAAAAAACAGATGACGCTCGCACGTGCGCATAGTCGGGACACTTTTCGGTTACAACAATAGTAAACAGTATTATCACATATACAGAGCCAAGAAACCTCCTGCCCAAAACATTGAAATTGGTAAATGACATAGTTACTTAATGACAGTGCTCTACGCACACCTGCTTACTACGAGCACTCGTATATAACGCAAATTTTGGGTTGTCCTGACGAAAACCTCATATATTTTGTTAAAGTGAACCCGCTATAACGAAGGACCCTGGTTAATATGGTAAACGGACAGATTCTGTGTCCCGTTCAGCACCTCTAACCCTCCTCTATATCTTATAAACCGTTCATGATACGGCACCAAAATTACACAGACGAATTTACTCATTACTTCTAACGACGTCTAGGCATAACTTGATTGATTTACATAACATACATAAAACTTTATTTATACTCGAATTTTAGAGTAGCTAAGAAGCTAATATCTTCGAGCTGACACTACATAAAAATAATATAGAAAATATATATATATATATATATTAAATGCATTATAAGAAATAATAATAAAATAATATTAATAATAATAAGCACATAAAAAAAAAGAAAAGAAAAGAAAATATTATTTACAATTCACAATTTTAAGTTTAAGTATGTCAGGCAAAAAGAATCTACATGAAGGTAACATCCTGTATTTTGGTCTTAAAGTCTGCAAAGAAACTGGTACGAAAAAAGTCCGGCAGTACATTCCATTGCTTAGCTGAAAAGTAAGAAAAGGAGTTAAGACCATAGGTAGTTGTTTTAGGTTTACTTAGTGAAAGAATGTAGTTGCCACGAAGATCATAGGAAGCGGACCGGAGTGAAACATATTCTTCATATAAGTAGGAAAATGAGTGAAAAACATATAACAGAAAATTTTGACGTCATTATGACGTCACATTGTTTAATTTTAGAAACAGAATCCAAATTCCATTCATTTTCCCCCTCAAAGCGAGAAATACTTGAATAGTAAGGTGTCTGACAAAATGAAGAAGTTAGGGAACACATAAACAATCTTTAACAATAGCAGATGTAATTAAACAAGAACGCCGTTAGTAGCGTGAGTCTCGCTTGCTTGGAGATTTGTTGTCAAAGGCGGCGGTGCTGTTATACTACTTTTTCGTTTGGAATACAAAACGAGTGTTATATGTCATAATGTAAATAGTCAAAACGTAAAAATTGCAAGGAGAGACAGGCCGTACATCTTTGCTTCAAACCGGTGTGAAACGTTTAAAAACCTTCTACGTACTGATATTGCTCCATTAAGGAGATCTTTTTCAGAAAGTTTACGCTCAAAAAATTGAACGATGATTTTTATCAGTATCAGGAGCCCAGTATAAATATACATACCTTCTTTGTAGCGGACCAAGATACGGGTCGGTACGGTATATGTTCAGCATGGGAAAAATGTGTAAGTCTAGCAGAATCTTATACATCAGACACTTAATTCAGTTCGCGCATATTCCTGTTTAATTTGTTGTCGGTTTTATAATATATCAACATCGCGTGAAAGTATATTACATTTTCCATACCTGCTTAGCGTCTACTTTTAACATCTCCGTACGGTCTCAGAGTACAATGTTTAGAGTTGTACACAGCGTGCATTTTATCACAGTATCACTGGGATAAACCGTTTCATTTTCCAGGAAAATTTCACTTTCTCGTCAAAACAATCACTGACTCAGACAGACTCGGCGTAGTGTACTTTAATTTAGTGTTCAGTACAGCCAATGGGGTTATGTTCTGTAAAATTTATCTACAGTCTGCGGCCCACATCATCACGATCTACGATTTATTTATTTATTTTATTTTCAAGTTCTTTTTGACCGATCCTCGATTCCCGATTCCTCGATCCTCGATCCTCGATCCTGATTTTCCAGTAAACCACGAAGTTTTGCTCATTAAGATTATTCTTTTTTTTCTCGACCACTGAAGTGATCACTTGTTCCAAAATAATCAACGCTTCCAAGCGATAGAGTTCGTGGACCGACCCGTCGGTCATGTCCTTCATGTCCTATCCTATGGACGTGAAGTACTGCAAGTAGAGTGCGTGATAGTCAAGTACAAAGCTACCCATATAAGCACATCCGTTACACATACAACGTTAGGTTGGATTTCCACTGACGCGTTTTTGTCTCCTCACGTTAACGAACGTAAATTTTAATCACGTAAATAAAATACAGGTAAGATATAAAGTGTTGAGATTAAACCTCAAGTTTCGAGTTTCTACTTTAACGCTGACATGATGAGGGGGACATTGGCGGGTACCCAATACTGCAATACCGTAAGAAAAAATGGCAAATACCGAAATACTGCGTCGAAAATCGTCCAAATACCGATATCGCATATTTTAATCACATTTATAATTGGTTGCGCATACTTATGGTTGCTTCCATCTAGCGCGTTTAATTATCTCAGGCATTTATTCACCAGATGTCCATAGTTTTTTTTAATATTTTGGTAGTTCGCAAATTTTTCGCAAATTTTCACTGAAAAGTGAACTACATTCGTTCAACCTTTCGGTAGGTCGACCCAACAGCTAATTAACTCCAATAAAAATAACTTTTGAAAGCCCGAAAACAAAAACAAAAAACACTAACCAAAACCCTTTCTACGCACGCCTAGTTTGAGTTTGATAAATGCAGCCTGCAGTGTAGGTTAGCGTATTTTGGGCGGGCGAAAGCAGCTTGTTTATATTCGTACTGTTGTAACCGCCATCTTTGTTATGACGGAGGAAGATTAGGGAGAGTAAAAATAGTAACCCTAAGGGCGAAAGAAGGAAAGAGGGGAGGCCCATTTTTTCCCCTCTTTTCAAGTTTCAACATGTGCTTTCGCGAGCAAAACATTCGCGCCCCCGAAGAAAACGCCTGCACTGCAGGCTATGATGAGTGAGTCTAGTCTCGCACGTCAGTCTCTCAGGGGTCAACTATCACGACTGTCTTACACGCCGCGACGGTAAGAGGCAAACTTACCAAATTTTCTCTTTTAACCACCTCTTTTAGCCACCAAGGCGTTGTTCAATTCTCGAAACCCGACATCTTAACTTATTCCTCTTACTATAATATTCGCCTCCTTCGCCCTCTTCATAAAACATTGCCACACAGTCAATGATGACCACGCCGTCTTCAACCTCAGCAACCTCAGCTATTGTGAGAAAACGTGTAAGACCTCGAATTACCAGCACAGGTACACAGACAGGTACACACACATTGTATATTATCGATCCTTGACCATTATTAAACTGTCACAAAGTGACCCACAAATGGTGTATATAAATCATCTAGCATTATGTCTCAAGACTTCTAAATATTAACTTTTATTGACCTTTATGTCCTACTGTGTTTTGTTTTGCGTATTGTATCGAAAGGAAAGCACAAATAAACGGTACCGTAATACCGTGAACAATCTTATTTCACCGAACACCGTAAGCCAAAATGATGAAAAACCGCATACCGCAGAGCTAGATACCGCAATACCGCACTGATTTAAAAAAGTCTAGAAAAATTCTATATAAACAAGTATTCGCTAGACCCTAATTTATTACTACCTTACACGTACACCTTGGACTAACACGAAAGCTTCGGCTACTTTGGTGTGCAAATATCAACAAACCTGTGTATTATATTTACTATTCATCATTTCTTAACTTACTGATTCTGTAAGCCATCTTATACTGTATCAACTTGAATAGTGCGAAATAGACTTGAACTTGAACTTGCATACAATGAAAGTCGTCACGATTCTTATCCCCCAGTTTCCACGGTCTCCGCTAGGAACGCGTGGCCTACAAACTAGGTCCCACCGACAAAAAAAAAAGAAAAGAGACACCCGCATTTTTAGAGTCTCGTTATGCTCAAGCAAGCTTGACTAACGAATGTATTAAGTTCTCCTAAAAACCCGTGTGAATCTAGGTAATCGTGATATGAAAACTGATCTGTGTATACAAGAATGCTTGGGAAGGAGAAAAATCCGCACGTTGTAAAATTCCGATTGGGTTATAATAAAAGTACTAATAAACTTGATGAAATGTTGCTAGATTAAGTGTAATGCTATAATTCAATAAGTAAAAATAGAAATAAATCCTTCTCTATAGGAAAAATGCAAATTTTGAAAAAAAATGGCTGTCAAAACACAGTTTCCATGGCAACTTCAATGTTGGCGTGCACGTCAGGACGACTTTTAAATATTCCCAGATAATTCTTAGGAAAAGTTGCTAAGTTTGGTGGTCATAGCTTAAATAGTTTTGAAGTTGGTCAACTTTTTAGACCTAGGGGGCTAGGGCTACCAAAGCCCCCTCGGTCTGAATAAGGTTAAAAAGAGACTCTTGTCAACTTTAAGATACATGTACAGCAAAGGGAACTTAAGGTTTCCCAGTCCAAGAGAGTCGTGATAAGTAATTGCGATAACACTGGGGACAACTTACAAGGTCCTTACTCTGCTGAGTCCGGCAAACGTTTGACGTCTTATAATAGAAATATGGTTAAAACCTAATTCCAGCACCCTGAAAAAATCGAAAAAAGTCGGAAAACTTTTAAAATATTACTTTTAAAATATTACTTTGAAATTTTAAAGTGCTAAATAATCGGGAACATTTTCAATAAGAAGGAATCAGTACAGTTGCTGATAACTCAAGACACCGAACAGTCGAGTTACACTATATCTTTACATGAACAACTCTCATAATATAAAAATATTGTTCTAGTGAGGCCTTAAAGTGCTGATTAAAAAATAAAATTGCAACCAAGCTTTCGCCGATCAACCGCATCATCAATCCCATGGATCGGCGAAAGCTTGGATTGCAATTTTATATTTTAATCAGTAGTTTAAGGCCTCACTAGAACCATACTTTTATATTTTTTCATCATTCTGCTGAAGGACAACATAAATAGATTGTAACTCTCATAATGTTCATGTCATTATAACTTGTCAAACGATTAGCAATTCTTAGGAAACTTCAACGAACTGTGACGGAAGGTTTTTCCACTTTGAAACGAATTTAAGGCTCAACGGGAACTCGGTGCTTGACTCACGATAAAACTGGGGAAAACTAGACTCAAATGGCAACTCGCTTGCGGGGAAGAGCCGCCACTTCTCTCGAGGTCCGGGATCAAACCACGAACTGATACAGCAGTAGATAAAACAGAACAAAGCTTGGTTCCAACAGCGTTTATTCTTCAGCGGATCAAGAGCAATAACTCGGGAGGACACGACGAAAATAATCGGCGATGTAATCGAAAAATCAGTTCAAAGTAACATACTTATATGTGATTTTTTACAACCATTGAAGACAAAAGAATACAATAGAAATATAAACAGAAATCACTTAGAGTTAAATGGAAACTAAATACAAATTCTATTTTTAACCTGAAATCTTTTGTTACTGTTGCTATTTTAGAAAGTAAAAGTACTGAGACAAAGACCTAGCCAGGTCAGTAAAACAGCGTTTATGTACAAAGTGTTACGATATGAATTAAATTGCAAGTTCAGCTATCGGCTGTTTAAACGGGAAAAGCGCAGACTAATTGAAAGTTTTCACCTTAAACAAAAACCGATGTAATTTTAAGATTACAAGACAGCAAAACCTTTCATATTCAAAATTCGGTTATCACCTCTCTTTAACTAACAACTTATATTAATGAAATATACTTTTGCAAAGGTACACCTGTATCAAAGACGTTACTATGAATAGATGTCGTCTTGTAGTTAAATCACGAAAAATAGACTGAAGTCAAATAAACCATTATTAAGAAATTAAGTATTCTTTCAAGAGTTAATATTGACGTAAAATGTATATAATTGAAAAGAAAACGAGCAATTAGTTTTGTTTGTTAAGGAACACTGTTGGCTTTTCTATGATTATAACCTGGCGAACACAAAGCAAATGAAACAAAGGATAATAAAAATGGCACGAGCCTTTTTGCGCAGCTAAAACTTCTTTATGCGAATTTAGTATGAATTACTAAGAACAACGTCAAAGCGAATATTTGAAAGCTATATGTGATATTCGAGCCAAATAAAGAATTCATGGAAAATCTCTCCTTACAGAACATAGTTAAAAATCAAACTCAACCTTTTTACTGATAATGATGTTAAATACATTGAATGTTGTTACTCACAAAAGGAACTCATGGTGCCCAAGGAATATGTTGTCTGGTACGTATTTGAGTTTGTTGAATGAAAGGTCGCTACAAGACAAATAACAAATCACTTGTAGCCAAATTCGTTGTATCGCGCTGCAAGTTTGCAAACTTCGAATGGGCTTTTCTGTTCCGTCAATCATTTGAGTGAGGGCGGACCGGAGTTAATGCAAATCACAATGCAAAGCACTCGCCGTAAACAAAACTGAGAATGACTCTAGACTGCTCAAGAATAGCGAAGGAAATCGCGATGGTGAGTGGACTTTTTGTCTAGGGCAAGAGACAAGAATAAGAAAGATCAGAAAAATCTTCGAAGAAAACTAGTCGATTATTGCCCGAAACAGGGCGATTACAAACAACGAACCTTAAAACACAGAAACAAACAAAGTGGATCGAAATGCGCCAATTACAAGTAAAGATGTGTTTCCTAAGAGGTCTGCTAAGATGATTGACGGAACAGAAAAACCCAAAATTCTTTTGAACTTTGCAAAACGCGCAGCGCGATACAAAGAACTTGGCTTTAATTTGGGACTGCTTACAGTCAAACGTTTTTTGAACGATTACCTTAGGGGGATTACCGTGCGAGCAGTGAGTGGTTTCTCTAGAAGCGTAGCGTCCGGCCAGGAGAAACCACTGCTAGCAGGGTATAGGGTAATATGAAACGTACTGCAAAATAAGGGTTGACCCTTTAATACAGGTTTGATCAGTTTTACAGTAATCCTAGAAATGTGGTTGTGACCTAAAGAAGCATAATACATCAAAAGAAGAATCAATCTCTAAATTGTGCCTATAAAAGTTGCGGACCATAAGGAGCCATACAAATATGCTGCACAAATATGTATACGCATACAGCTTTGTACGCCAAGAATTAGTAAAACAGACCCATAGAAATAGATAATATTCGTATTCCCGGATGGTCCAGGAACGAGTAGGCCTTGAACATGAATGCGAGACTACTGCGGGAGCTCACAGGCTGGAGGGATCATTATTTTATTTTTTGATCATTATTTTTTTGCTATTTTTAGCAAAAGAAAGATCTTCTCGTCATTGCTGAGAAAAAAAGCGAGCCAAACTAGATATTGATGGAAAGAGTGGTTGGCGAGCGATTTTATAAATAAAAATGCGAAGATGGTCTCAAAATCCCTCAAGCTATTTTTTATGTTAAAACTTCATGAAAAATATATCATTTATTGAAATGGATGTGCTTGTCGAGAGCCTACGAGAAAGTAAAAACACCTACTTTGCAGCTGACATTTTCTAACGGAGCGGATACAAAATCTTGTGTATTTCAAAAAACCAACTACGTTCGGTGGATAATTAATCTAACAGAGCTGAGCTCAGCGTTGTGCACACAGTCCATGTTAGGAAGTTGAATCAGTTTGAACACTTGATGATGACTTGAAAATTAAAGTTTATTCTTAAATTTAGGTTTAGTGCATTATTATTTGATCAACATATTCGTTCACAACTGAGTACAAAACATGACAAAAACATGCACATACTCGACGAGAAGTTGAGCTCAGACTTTTTTACAGACGATAATAATCAGTTTAAACTCTATTTTACAGATACACACACGGGCAATAAAGAATGATAAGAAGTATGTAATTTAGCTTAAAAGGATTCGAATATTGATATTTTGACACAATTTACCATTTTCTAGTTTACTTCCAGTGGCTTCTTCTTTTGGCTTCGTTGCTTTTTTAACTGTACTGTTAGTACGACCAGCTGTTGCCACAGTTTTCTTTTTTCAGACAGATATCCGTTTAGCTTATCCGTAAGGTTTCAGCTTTTAAATCGTGAAAATTTTTCCTTATTTCTATCGTTTTGCAGTGACTCAGCCGCGATTTGCCTATATTTTTGTTTGTGTTTTCGCCAATAAGTTCCCCGCATAAGCCTTGCATTCATGCTCAAGGCCTACTCGTCCCAGGACCTTGGGGAATACGAATATTGTCTATTCAGCCCGACATGGAGTTGACCTTTCTCTTCAAATCGGAAACCTGCGACGCTAAAAACTCTTGAGAGTTTTTCGTAGATAATAAATATTATTTACCTTGTTAAGATAGGTTTCGAAAAGAGAGGGACAAATACAAAGTAAGTTAGATAAAAAGAAATTATTTTATCTTGCCCCACGGTCGGCATAAAGTTGTCCTTCTTATATTGCGAACTGTATTCGCCGTAGGTCTCTGATTACTCAATTTCTTGCAACTGAAGCTTTGGGCAAGAATACCCTTGCAGATAGGAGATAGTCCGTCGGCAGTTGTCCTCTATTTGTGTGTCAACTTTCACAAATGTGTTAGCGTTGCAGCGAGTTCTACGGTCACGATTCACTTGGGACTTGCAGATACAATACTAGGAGGCTCTGAGGCTTATTTGGCGAAGCTAGAGAAAAATCTGTCTTAGGATTTCAAAGTTATTGCCATTTTTTTGTAAAAATGCGGTCTTAAACATATACCGATATCTCAAACGTTTTTATACCTATAAGAAAATTGATAGCATTTTCTTAAAGTTCGACCATTCTTCATTAAGGATGCCAAAAATCGTAGAAATCGGTTGTATCATTTCTGCCGAAAAACGCGATTCAAAAACATAACCAACGCGCAAATAAATAGGTTCGGGCCACCTCAAACAATGTCCTCCCGTACTTTGTTTGGAGACACGAAGGTTGAGTTTGAGTATTGTGAACGCATATGGGGTGTCCATGACTTACTTACAGGGCTTCTTTCAGAGAAATATTCCTAAATAAATTCCTTGGCAGTTGTTTAATTTGATTATTATTTAGTAACCTGAAAGAGAAGTGAAAAATAATTAAGCAAATGTCAGGTGTTTGTGAATTAACAAGGAACGTCACTAATTTGTTATATACATAAGTGTGCAAGTCTGGTACCAACATCCTGTTTATATTCGACTGTTTTGATAGACGGTGAATGGTAATTGTGTAAGTAAATCGGAAGTCTATTCCTTTATCTAATAGGCCAATTGTGCCACATTTCCCTTAAACTTTGTTTATTTCATCGCCTTCTAGGTAATAATACCTGACACGACTAAAAATAAGCCTTACTTTCTTTTTCATTAATATAAGAAATAAATAACGGAAATATAGCACGCAGAGGAAATAACTTGCATTAAACTTGCCGTCCAATCAATGTATCTTAGAACAAAATTGGGGCAAAACGGCTAAATTATCGTATTTCGAAGGAAGATTTGGGGATTTTTAATAGCGTGGTCGATTTCTTGATTAATCATAGCCATTACAATTTCCTGAAATTTGATTCCTTCATTTTTCACCAATTGTTGTGTAGGGTTGTAATCGGACAGTGTAATCGGACAGTTGGCTGCAATCGGACAGTTACATCAGCCAATCATAAGTGCACTCAGTTAAATCCACCAATCACAGAATTTATCACAATAACCATAACAACAACCAATTAACCTATCAAACTGGGGACTTTCCAGAGTAGAAAAATTTGTAACATTAGGCGGTGTCTCTGCCAGGGTTAATATTTTCCCTGATTTTAGATAGTTGGTATTAAAAGCTCTTTCACAATTTAAGAATGCATTTGTATTCTCGGAAATTGTAATAGTTTTGATTAATTGGTAACAGGACTTCGAGTCGTCCGATTCGGTCTGTAATCATACTCGTGATTAAATCAGACATCCGTTAGGCGGTCGTTCGATTAATAGCGGAGCGTTGGCGTGCGCGAGCGGAGCCCCATACGTAAGGGAAAATGGGAAACCTATCGGTGCTAAAAAATTCGGTTATGACGTCAGCGTACGCCCGTACGTTAGTTCAGACTCTGGGAGAAGGGGTAAAAATCTCACTGGGGTAGGGAAGGGAGTCCCAGACATGTACGTTGCGTTTCGTTTTTGCTCAAAATCAACCATTTTAGGGGCAACCAACGGAGTTGCTCGAGTAAAAATCTAGATTAAAGCTTCGTGTGTTCGACCTATGCCAAAATTTTCAGAAATAAATTTCTAAGGCTTTGTTTTTTGGGGCTTGGTCACGCTTTTGGTCACACTTCACGAACAACCTAGTCTTCCCCCCCTAACTATTTTGTACGCTCAGCTCTAAAACCATTCTTCTTGTCACGTGGTTCAGGCCACCTAATTATCCCAATGAAGTATTCTCATCTCTAGAAAATCGTATTGGACGTTTTGATTCCGAAAATGTCGAGTCCTACTTAATGGGGGATATGAATTGCAACATGGGTTCAATGCTTGACACTAATTCTCGCTTGTGGTCGGACCTCAGTGATCCATATCGCTCTCGACAGCTGACTAACGAGCCTACGCGCGTCACTGACACAACATCTACTCTAATAGATCTGATATATACTAACTATCCCGATAAAGTAGTCTGCTCTGGAGTTTGTCATGTTAGCATCGACGACCATAGTCTCATTTTTAGTTCATGGATTACGTACTAGTTATGCCATGGGCTTTTGGAGGCACTCGAATGGCACTCGATCACTCACTCACTCGATTCTCATTAATTTTTTTTAAAAGTCAGATTAAACACTTTACTCTTACCTCCCTTTTTTAGTATTACTTTTGTTCCAAGTGCCTTTTACGCATATGCTTGGCATATTCTAGAGGGTACTAGTAAGGCGTACATTTTTCCCGACACACATAGAGTAGCCAGCCTAGCCTTTCTACGACCCTCCTCCATCCCCTTGGTTCCTCCTCTGCTCTTGGTACTTTTTCACAGGGGCTAATTTTCGCCCCAACTTAATTCACTGCATCAAATAACTATCATGTTACACTAAGCGATGATTCTCGGTTAACGTGACACTTTAGCACTTGTAATTGGTTTGGGTTTGTAATAAACGCCACTTGAGTGGCCAAATTATTCCAAATATGTGTCTCCTTCATTCAGTGAATACTGGCCTCGTGAACGAACACAATTATAAATATTTCAGTCTATTGTCTATATAGTACAGTTGGTATAACTGAGCCGCTCTCGGCATAAATGGAAATATTCTAAAGAACACTGACAATATTATTTGCAAGAAATGGACTTGGAACTGTTAAAGGGGCGTTAAAATAATTGAGCATGCATCATTGTTGTATTTTTGGACGAATTGTGCACATTTGTTCCCGATATTACTTTTTATGGAGGAGATGCGATCGACAGGAGTTTGAAAGAGCTATCGCAGCCTGACGATGGGATTTTGTTCAGTGAAAAGCGAATAAGCCAAAGAGCCTTAGCTGCCAAAAAACGGTCCACGAATTGTTAAAGCGACGTTGAGGGGATCTATTGTGGTTTATTAGTATTTGGATGATTTTGCTTGAATTCTGTAATTAGGTGATCTTTGCCCAGTAGGCTTTGGTAAAAGAAAGTGCACTATCTTTCGAAAAGTATTTGAGAGTCACATGAGAAAGTAAATTATTTTACAACTAAACAGCGTTAATAAGTAGAAATCCTGCGCTGATAACAAGTTTCTAGAATATTCAGATGCACATGCAATCGGATACTTTGACTGTGTCGGGTTTGAATTCCTAAGGTCAGAACACGTAAAACTTCGGGCAAGCTCCCTAGTCGCTGGTAGAAAGCGTGAGTGCTATAGAGTTGCCAGAACAAGGTTACCGAAGAAATGCTGACGAAATGCTTAACACCGTATGCCAAAAAGAAGATGTCAAAAACCAAACGCTAAGTACTGTATGCCCAAAAACACATGCCCAAATTAAATTCTAAAGAAATGTAAACATGATCTATCAAGTATATCAACACAGACAAACCCACGAAATAATATATAGATTTAAAAACTAAAAAAAGCTAAAAAGCTAAAAGCGAAGCCTCCGTTTCCATACTTATGATAAAAGCAAATTTAAACTAATAAGAACGTTAAGCCAAAAAGAAAAAAGAAATATGGAGCCTTAAGCATCAGTTCACCTTTAGAGGGAGGGGCTAAATGATTAAGAAAAATATCCCGAAGTCATAAATATATGACAGACATATATGTGAACTGCGAGGAGAAGATTTATATGAAAGTAGATTATCGCAGTTATCATCGCAGTTATAGACGCAACTTTCGAATCCCATTCAAGCCTGAAATTTTTTCAGGCTTTCTTTTCACAAATGCAAAAGTTGCGTCTACAACTGTGATGATCTACTTTCATATAAAAAGTATCCCGTAAACAAACCTGAATTGAAAAAATTGTGAAATTGTAGGTCTCTCTAGTAGCAGCAATTTAAAGGTCACGATTTGTAGGGCTACTGTTTTGTCTTAAGGCGAAGACGAAAATTAGGCCGACTTAGGGACATTTGTGTTCCCGTAAGCCGATATACACTATTTTCTTTTTTTCTTTTTTTTAAAAGGGCCCGGACGAACTGTTATTTGTAGCCTTTATAGTTATACAGCCTCACAATATCTGATAGAAAGTCTCACCGTAAGGTGTACATTTTCTTTGAGGACAGATATATAATAGGAAAGCTAGCCGGCAAACGATAACCTTTTTCACTACTCTTAACTTTCATCCAATCTTTAACCTACTCAAACTGTGCCGTTCGTGTTCAGATGTTGTCCAGTACATGGCACAGAAACGTGAGGTAATCACACTACAAATTATAAACGTTAATGATACAGCAACTTACAACGGTTTTTTTTTACAGAAATAAAGACAAACTCGGGCTCGAAAAGCCGGCGAGTCTGTCGTTAGAAGTAGAGGATAACTCTTTCATATTTTAGATAAGCTCACTGTTTCAGCAAGAGTAAAAAGCTGTAAAAAAACAACTGAAAACAAACTTCATTCATAAGCGGCTTCAGCTGTATTCAGAGCACGAGTTATGGAAAAAGAGCAGCACACTGCAAAAATATTGAGTGACAAGTAATGAATGAGAAAGTGAACAGCAATTCAATAAAACATGTACAAAAACAACACTTTAGTTTTAATTCAAGAGTGAGGAGTAGCCCGTCTGAAGTTTTTCTAAAAATTTTACGATATGTAGTCTCACGATAGCGTTTTTTTG